>NC_028351.1:23544450-23552292 GCF_000741045.1 Vigna radiata var. radiata | reverse complement strand
TATTGCAAAATCAAGAGATTACTCACCAGTTCATGTCATTACTGTACCTCCCCAAACCGAATGAGTTAAACGGTAAAGGCCTTAAGCACAGATGATAACCCAACAATAATCAATCGGAACATATGGAGACCATATAAATAATCAATAGTTTCAATAAGAGAGAGTATCAAAAGATTACATTGTTTTCCCCAACAACAATAGGGTTTAGTTCACCATAGACATGGTGAAACTAGATGAAAAGTGGAAGAAGAATGCAAGATCAAACCCTAGAAAAGATTAAAAGGAGCCTAAGCATCCAAGAGATCCTCTCCAGAGAGCAAAATTAGGTCTGGACATTCTCCCCTGTCAAAAGAATGCATCTAAACTCGCACTAGGGCTATTTATAACCAAGAAAAGTGACAAAATTCAAGCCCAGGCCCATCTGACAACCGCCCGACGCCAAAAATGGCCGCCCGGCGGTTTGCCCCAAGCCGCAGAACCGTCGGCGCCAAAAACAGCCACCCGGCGCTCCGGTCAACTGCCCGGCGCCACGGTCAACCGCCCGGCGGTGGTCAACTGCGCTCTGGTCAACTTTTCAGCATTCTGGTCAACTGGTTGAGTGGTTGATTAGTTGACTTTTTCAGCATTTTGTTTGACTTTTCTGCACTCCAACCATTTGATAATTCAACCATTCTTTCAAATCATTCCAAAAACCTTTATCATTGCCGCCGGGCGGTGCGTCGACTCTTCAAATNTTCATTTTTCTGCTCTTTTCTTGAGTCAACGACCTGTATCTTTAACTCCATTCTTTACTTTTCTCTAATTAGCTACAAAATAATGCAAAACAAGCATAAATTCGCTAAAAACAACTTTTGACTCTCTTCAGACTCGTTTATTGAGTTTTGCTTGATTCTAAGTTCATTCTGAGTAGTGAAGGGTGTAATTTGGTCCAAATTGACATATGAAAATAATTGTTTTTCAACCTTCATCAGGTATAACACCCAATCCCAATGTAACAAGCTGACCCTTAGATATACCCTCAGAACATGAATCAGGTTCAGAAATAGAAACAATATCAATCATAGGTTCAGATTCATGTTCAGTGCATGGAGAACAAACATTCAGATGCAATAACACAAAGTGGTTCTCATCATGCAAAGAGGGGGAATGAAAATCATGCTCATCAACAATATAATCATCAACATACCCATCATCAGCATAATCATCAACAACAGATTCTATCTCAGGTATGTTTACCTCCACTTCCCTGAAGATTGGTAGAGTGGTGGGAGGTGAAAGTGGTCTACCTATCTCAAAAGTGGTGCTCATATTTGTTTGGTCCTCCAATTCTTCATCAGTCTCCTCAAGTGCAAGAGTGGGGACATAGGAGTGTGGGAAAGTAGATGGCGTAGTAGTAAGATCATGACTCTGCTCCCCATCTCCTATGTGGATGGCACCAACATCATCTGGAAGCTGAACAACCTGAAATGGTGATTCCTCTAAAACATAAGATTGTTCCTCAGTGAGCTGAGTGGCCATCTGCCCCATCTGATCAGTCAAACTCTGAAAGGAAGCTCCGGTCTCCTGTTGAAACTAGATGTTCACTTGCTGGAACTGAATGTTCTGAATAGTCATATGCTCCAATAACTCCTTCAATGTAGGCACAAAAGTAGTTGGAGGATGAGGAGTTGCTTGGGCAGGCTCATGAAACTGCGGCTGCTGTGGTTCCTGAATAGGTGGAGAAGGCATACAAGAATTATGGAATGGCTGGTATTGTTGTGGAGCATCATACCATCCCAAGCTAGGGCAATTCCATCCAGGATCGTTGTTGTAACCATACTGAGCAGGGAAGAATTTATCCAAGAACATATGATTAAGATCTTCCTAAGAAGTGATGGATCCTGGAGGAAGACCATAAAGCCAATCCCTTGCTGCTCCTTGTAGTGAATGCGGAAATGCCCTTAAAAACATGTGATCATCAGGGACATGAGGAGGTTTCATTGAAGAGCAAATGATGTAGAACTCCTTCAAATGTCTGTGAGGGCATTCACCTATAAAACCATGAAACTTAGGCAGTAAATGTGTTAGTCTAGAGGTGAGAACGAAATGAGCATCATCCTCATGAGTCATATTGTTCTCAGCACAGAAATCAGTAGAGTATACATCACAATCATCAGAGTAATATCCAGAAGGAGAATTATAATCATAGGCACTAACAGAATAAGCATTATTCACAGAATCAAAATAGGTAGACATGTAGAAAAAGGGGAAAAAAAAGAATGCAATGAAAATATGAAACTAAAGCTACCTAAATGCAACACACAATGACGAACACACAAAACAGAACATCACACTCACAACACAAGACAAGACACAACACACACTAACACAACAAAACACCTAAAACTGAATCGTTGGTCCCCGACAACGGCACCAAAATTTGATGGGTTGTCGCGGCCTGTTGACAAATTGGCAAGTGTACCAAATCGTACAAGTGATATAAATGGTAAGACCAAGTATCGTTTTCCCAAGAGACTCGAATGGATTTCTCGTTCACGTGAATTAAGATAATAAGACTTGAAAATAAAAATTAACAAATTGGATTTGAGAACAAAAATATTAACATGCAAAATAAAATTGATTCAACTGACAAAAGAAAACAATGGATGAAGGGATGTTGTTGGGGGTCTATAATTTCATCTAATCCGCCCTCTCTTATCTACTCCTCTTGAATATTAGTTTCATTAATTAATTGTTATGCGACTTTCTTAGCCTACCTTTAACCTGATCCCTCGGCAAAAAGAGCCTAATATTAACTACTGGCTTGCTGTCCCTAGCCTGCCCTAGTAATTACTACCACATTATAAACAGAAGTTAGCGCAATTGATCGTCCTACCCCTATCCCTAGGTGGTATTGCAAAATCAAGAAATTACTCACCAGTTCATGTCATTACTGTACGTCCCCATATCAATAAAGAAAAACATCAGTTACCGAATGAGTTAAACAATAAAGACCTTAAGCACAGATGATAACCCAATAATTAACAAACAAAACATATGGAGACCATATAAATAATCAAGAGTTTCAATAAAAGAGAGTATCAAAAGATTACATTGTTTCCCCCAACAACAATAGGGTTTAGTTCATCATAGACATCGTGAAACTAGATGGAAAATGGAGAAAGAATGGAAAAGCAAACCCTAGAAAAGATGAAAAGGAGCATAAGCATCCAAGAGATCCTCTCCAGAGAGCAAAATTAGGTCTGGTCGTTCTCCCCTGTCAAAAGAATGCATCTAAACTCGAACTAGGGCTATTTATAACCAAGAAAAGTGACAAAATTCAAGCCCAGGCCAAGCGGACCACTGCCCGACGCCAAAAATGGCCGCCCGGCGGTTTGCCTAAAGCCACAGAACCGCCCGGCGCTGAAAAACAACCACCCGGCGCTCCGGTCAACCGCCTGGCGCCACGGTCAACAGCTCGGCGGTTTGGTCAACTTTTTCTGGTTGACTAGATGACTTTTCTGGTTGACTGGTTGACTTTTCTGGTTGACTGGTTGCTTTTCTGCACTGCAACCATTTGATCTTTAACCTTTCTTTCCTTTTCTTGAGTCTACGACCTTTATCTTCAACTCCATTCGTCATTTTATCAAAATAGCTACAAAACAATGCAAAACAAGGATAATATCGCTAAAAACAGCTTTTGACTCTCTACAGACTCATTTATTGAGTTTTGCTTGATTCTAAGCTCATTCCAAGTAGTAAAGGGCATAATTAGGTCTAAAATGACATATGAAAATAACTGTTTTTCAACCTTCATCAACACCCCAAACTTAAAACTTTGCTTGTCCTCAAGCAAATAAAACAAAACAAAACAAAACAAAACAAAACTTGGCTTAATCCTCTTCCATCCAATGTTTCAACATTCCCAAAGTACTTTCAAATTCAAATCTTCAGTGAAATCAAACTAAGGTGTATGCATGCTTTCAATCCAGAGATTGCACCAATAGATGTTATACATTGTGAATGACCAATCCACTAAGCAAAAATGCACTCATGAAAATTAACAGTTCGTACCAAGCAAGTGTTTCACTCCATCACTCAAGTGTTTAAGGTGACACTTCAACTCTCTATTGTTCACAAGTCACATGAAACAAAATTGTCATTCATCTCAAACAATCAACATCTTTACATGCAAATGTCATCAAAGGACTTTTTTTCAAGGCTTGTAACAAGGTTGGGCTAACAAGAAAACTTGGTTTTTCCGGAAAACAAAATCCTTGAGTTAAAAGAGCTTTCATAATATTTAACAATTTAAGCACAACTCTCTTCCTCACCAATCTCACTTATTCCCAACTTTTTTCCCCTTTTCTTTTTCTTTTGCATTGAGCTCTTCTTCATGCTTTTCTTCTTTTCTATTCTTTTTCTCATGAATTTTTCTTTTCACAACATTTGAGCTCAATGCTTCACAATTCCTTTTCAATTTTTCCCCCATACAACACCAAACTTGAACCTTTTCATCGCATACATTTAATCTCATCCCAACTCAAGGTGAAGAATTTCACGACAAGGGTTCACATCCTGTTTAAGGCTAAGGTTCAAAAAGGGTATAATATTTCAAACATTTTCGGTGGAAATTTGGCTAGAGAAGGGTTCTCAAAAATGGCCTTGATCATATGACATTTACATGCAATTCAATCCATTATCAAGATTAAAGCAATATCATTCATGTTTTCCTGTGAACAATGCATACAACGATAAACACTCTGGAGCTCAAAATCTCACACACATGCTTCCTCACACAAAATTCAATCATGTATCCTGCTTAGCATCAAAACCACAATCATAATTCATCACACATCTATTTCACAGAATATCAACATGCAACACAACCTAATTCTCCTCCACATCAAGTAATCATCAAATAGCTCTATCATGCACATCAGTCAGTCAAACATTTTCAGAACAAGTATTAAAGCCAAGAGTACACGCTGAAATTAAAATTCAACCTATTCTAGGAATTTAAAATGCAAAGAGTGTAAGAAGAAATCTAGGTTGCCTCCTAGTAGCGCTTGTTTAACGTCACGAGCCTGACCCAAACCTATTTGGCACTTGTCAGTAAGTGCAATACCTCCCATCACCCATCAGTAGGTGTGCCTTCCTAGAATCCTTCAGTGGATTCAAAAATTTTCTAGCATCCCTCAGTAGATGCTATCAATACTGCCATCAGAAACAGCGCATAACCCAAAAAAAAGAAAAGTAAATAAAAAAATAAAATAAAATAAAATAAAATCAAACCAAATAAATTAAAATAAAATAAAATAAAATAATAAAATAAAATAAAATAAAATAAAATCGAATAAAATAAAATCAAATAAAATAGAATAAAATCAAATCGAATCAAATCAAATCAAATCAAATTAAATCAAATCAAATAAAATAAAATCAAATCAAATAAAAGCAAATCAAATAAAATAAAATCAAAACGAAATAAAAAAACTCAGAAATTGGGTTGCCTCTATTGACAAATTGGCAAGTGTACCAAATCGTACAAGTAATATAAATGGTAAGACCAAGTATCGTTTTCCATAGAGACTCGAAATGCTTTCTCGTTCACGTGAATTAAAATAATAAGACTTGAAAATAAAAATTAATAAATTGGATTTGAGAACAAAAATATTAAAATGCAAAATAAAGTTGATTCAATTGACAAACGAAAACAATGGATGAATGGATGTTGTTGGGGGTTTACAATTTCATCTAATCCACTCTCTCTTACATACTACCCTTGAATATTAGTTTGATTGATTCAATTGTTATGCGACTATCTTAGCCTCCCCTTAACCCGATCCCTCAGCGAAAAGGGCCTAATATTAACTACTGGCTTGCTATCCCTAGCCTCCCCTAGTAATTAATACCGCATTATAAACAGAAGTTAGCGCAATTGATCGTCCTACCCCTATCCGTAGGTGGTATTGCAAAATCAAGAAATTACTCACCAGTTCATGTCATTATTGTACGTCCCCATATCAATAAAGACAAACATCAGTTACCGAATGAGTTAAACGATAAAGGCCTTAAGCACATATTATAACCCAACAATTAACAATCAAAACATATGGAGACCATATAAATAATCAAGAGTTTCAATAAAAGAGAGTACCAAAAGATTACATTGTTTCCCCCAACAACAATAGGGTTTAGTTCACCATAGTCATGGTGAAACTAGATGGAAAATGGAGCCTAAGCATCCAAGTGATCCTCTCCAGAGAGCAAAATTAGGTCTGGTCGTTCTCCCGTGTCAAAAGAATAACTCTGAACTTGCAATAGGGGTATTTATAGGTGAGGAGTGCATCAGAAAACAGGCCCAAGTCCAGCGAGCCACCGCCGGGCGGTCTAAGTGTGCCGCCTAGCGGTTTCCCATAATCCTCCAAACCGCCCAGCGGCAATCGCCACCGCCTGGCGGTTTCCCTCAGGACTGCCCAACGTCATTCGCCATGCCTACTCCTCGTCCTGGACCGCCCGGCGGCACACTTATTTTGCTCTTTTCTTGAGTCAACGACCTGTATCTTTAACTTCATTCTTTACTTTCTCAAATTAGCTACAAAACAATGCAAAACAAGCATAAAATCGCTAAAAACAGCTTTTGACTCTCTCCAGAGTCAGTTATTGAGTTTTGCTTGATTCTAGGCTCATTCCGAGTAGTAAAGGGTGTAATTTGGTCCAAATTGACATATGAAAATAACTGTTTTTAAACCTTCATCAGCCTCCCAGCAAGCGCTCTTTTTATGTCACTAGCTTGACCTGGTAGAGTTCAAACACCCATCAGTAGGTGTTGATACCCCCCTTTCTTGATATTCTTTTCTTTTTCTTCTTTATGCTAAATTTCTTCATAAAATTAAGAACACCAAGCACCTGTTTCCATGTTTCAATATAGGAACTTTAATCTCCAATTTCTTGAAGATCTCCATAAAGCTCAAAAATTTATTTTCCTTCCTATGATATTTCTTTTCATGAGGAAGGGGTTTTTCACATGACCTTTTTTTCTTTCCTCTTTTTATTATTTTTCTCCTTCCTTAACCTTCCCTTTCTCTTTTTCTTTTCTTTCTTTATTTTCACATTTGTTTTCTTTTTTTCTTTTCTTTCAACCACTGCTTTTCCTTTCTCATCCTCCTTCTCACTCTCATTCAACGTTTCTGTTTCTATCTCCTCTATCTTTTCCGCAACAACAAATTTTTCTGTTTTTGTTTCCCCTTCATACATCTCTAGCTCTTCTTCTTCTATCTTTTCCTCCTTCACAACCTTATCATTTGTAAAGATTGTGGCTTGACATTCGTCTTTAGGGTTAACTTCAGTATTAACCCTAATAATGCCCAGAGACATGAAGACCTTTGTTATCTCATCTTTCTCTATCTTTTCTTCATCAATAATCCTTTCATCCTCAAATATAGGAGCTTGACATTCTTCCTTAGGGTTAACTTCAGTACTAACCCTAATAATACCCAAAGACTTCAACGCATGAGAGTGTTGTTCCTGCAATAAACGTTCTTTGGCTTCCCCCAACGTTTCTTTTCGCACAAAGAATAATTCCTGCTGTAAACGTTGTTTAGCTTCTCCCAACGTTTTTTTGGCCTAAAGGATTGTTGCCCAAATTGGCTATGATCAAAGTTTNAATGAGTTTCCCACCAGTGATCGAAACTATTTTGGTAGAATCGAGTGCCTACAGAATCAAATTCTTGTCCAAACTGCATTCTGCAAAAATTAGGCACAAAACCCTAGAAAACATTTATTAGAACAAAAATAAAAAGAAATATAAAATCAAGTCAAATTCAATCAATTCACACTACTAAAAAAAGTAACCTCGAG
>NC_028351.1:23536149-23543885 GCF_000741045.1 Vigna radiata var. radiata | reverse complement strand
ATTACTGTACGTCCCCATATCAATAAAGACAAACATCAGTTACCGAATGAGTTAAACGATAAAGGCCTTAAGCATAGATGATAACCCAACAATTAACAAACAAAACATATGGAGACCATATAAATAATCAAGAGTTTCAATAAAAGAGAGTATAAAAAGATTACATTGTTTCCCCCAACAACAATAGGGTTAAGTTCACCATAGACATGGTGAAACTACATAGAAAATGGAGGAAGAATGGAAAAGCAAACCCTAGAAAAGATGAAAAGGAGCCTAAGCATCCAAGAGATCCTCTCCAGAGAGCAAAATTAGGTCTGGCCGTTCTCCCCTGTCAAAAGAATGCATCTAAACTCGCACTAGGGCTATTTATAACCAAGAAAAGTGACAAAATTCAAGCCCAGGCCCAGCGGACCACCCCCCGGCGCCAAAAATGGCCACCCGGCGGTTTGCCTAAAGCCAAAGAACCGCCCGGCGCCAAAAAACAGCCACCCGGCGCTCCGGTCAAACGCCCGGCACGACGGTCAACCTCCCGACGGTTTGGTCAACTTTTTCTGGTTGACTGGTTGACTATTCTGGTTGACAGATTGCTTTTTTGCCCCGCAACCGTTTAATCTTCAACCTTTCTTTCCTTTTCTTGAGTCTACGACCTTTATCTTGAACTTCATTCCTCATTTTCTCAAAATAGCTACAAAACAATGCAAAACAAGCATAATATCGCTAAAAACAACTTTTGACTATCTACAGACTCATTTATTGAGTTTTGCTTGATTCTAAGCTCATTCCAAGTAGTAAAGGGCGTAATTAGGTCTAAAATGACATATGAAAATAACTTTTTTTTAACCTTCATCACAACCCATACAAATTTGATTGCATATTAGGAATGCAGTATAGACTACGAAGTGACTCGTAGGTCGTCTCTCAAGGACCAAATGATGAAGTCGACTCTGGTGAAGAGCCATAGATTTGGTGCGGATCGAGCTTAGAATCTGACAAAAGATGCAGCGGAAGAACAAAACCCTAGGTTTGTGTGGTTTGATCGGTGAAAAAGGCTAGGGTTCGTGGACGAAGAGGATTTAATCAGTGGAAATTCGAAATAATCGGAGGAAAAACTATTTGAGCGGTGAAACGAGAGGTTTCACCGATTGAATCGATGTAAGGGAAGGATTCAGGGTTTTGATCGGTCAAAGAGGACAAAAAAATGGAGAAACATCCGGTGGTTTGAGATGATCAGAGGAAAATAGTGGTTACTTGGTGGAGGAATGAATAGTAGTTGATGGACAGAGCTTTCAAAGAGTAACCCTTGGAAGAGCGTCGTGGATTCGAAAGAGGAATAGTTGGAATGTTGAATGACGCGAAGAAGATTCAAGATATGCTGACGGAATGTGCTGGTGTAGTATTGATAAGCCACGAGGCAGCAGCGGAGTGGCAGATGGAGCTCACGTGGAGGAGTGAGAACTGATGGTGGAAAATGAGAAAATGGTAAGTGTGAGATGGAAGGTGGCTAGAGGAGATCCTTGGGGATCCTCTAGTCTTGACTTTCAAGGTAGAATTGCTCTGGAGTGATTCTCAACAGAAAAACAATTCAATTAGCTCAAAAGTGATTACAAAATGTGTTAGCATGCCTATATATAGGTCTAAATGTACCACATGCCTAACACATTGTACACATGTCTATTACAAGTAAAGGAAATACTAGACTAAGGAAATTGGGCTTGGGCCCAAGTCATCATCCCCTCCCCCTTGGAAAGGATTTGTCCTCAAATCTTGATGGTTCTCCTGAGGACTTATTTTTAGTTGCCTCTCTACAAGTCCTCCTGGGTCAAAAGTAAATCTGCAATAACCATCAAACATAACACTAATTAGTTTTCTATGACCCAAAGTATATAAGAGAATATTTTTAGAAGGTTTCTTAATTTTAAAATTTTCAATATGATGACTACAAAGAAACCATTCTTCATTTGAAAGCTTTTTGTCTTGAGTTAGTGATGACCAAAAAGTTAACTCTAACTCAAGATTTTGATTGCCATATGTTAAAATTTGCAACTTTTGAAAAGATGTGATGACAATGTTTTGGAAAGAAAAGATGAATTTGGAACATTTAATTTCAATTGAAGGAAAGTTAAAGGATAGAAAACCTCCCCTTTTGGGTTCTAGATTAGGATATGTTAACATATATTTCTTTTCTTCCCTTTTCTTCCTTTCAATTTCTTCCTGCTCTTTCTTCTGTAGTCTCTCTTCCTCCTCTCTTTTTTCTTCCTCGGCCTTTCTATCTTTCCCTCTTCTTATTCTCTCTTTTTCTTCCTCTTCTTTCCTATGTTGCTCTCTTCTTTCTTCCTATTCTCTCCTATGTTGCTCTCTTCATTCTTCCTCTTCTATCCTTGCTTGCTCTCTTCTTCTCTCCCTTTCTCTTCTTCTCTCTTCTTCTCTCATTCTCTCTTTCCTTCTCTCTTGTTTTTCCATTCTTTCTTGTTGTTCCCTACGTATTCTCTCTAGGTCTCTTTTACTTCCCTCATTCAAGAACTTCATAAATTTATCTCTAAATTCTCTTTCCTGACAATAAAACCCACTTAAACTTTGAATGAATGATCTACCCTCATGAATGAGTTCTCTTAAAAACTCTTGATTTTGTTGATTCTTTTGTTCCTCTTGCATGACTCTAAGTTCATTTTGGATAATTGAGGTTTGCACCTCCCTATTAAACTTATCTTGAGTCAAACTTTCTTCCAAATTCCCAATCTGTTTCATTATTTTCCTAAGAGTATGACTACACATGACTCACGCAAACAAAGATAATGTCGGACTGTAATGACTCCCTAAAACGTGAACACACAATCACGGACTCTAATGTGACAAAAGTCACACCTAAACGTGAAACACAATCAAACACAAGGACTCTTCCTAACTTCGACTTTATAAGAGGCCTTTTACAAACACAAAAGCTAAGACTAACAGTTGGGCTGCAAGCCCATCAAATACAAATAAAAAAAAAAACAAAAGCTATGCTACGGTCTTGATCTTGATCCAACGTAGTGACAACCTACAGCTGCTACGGCCCTTGTTCAAATGAAGATCCATGTGCTTGACTAGTCTATATCTTGGAGTGGTGCAGTTGATGCGCTTAGCTTCACGGGGTCTCAAATTGAATCTGCTGCACAATAATTCACTCAAAATCAGCAAATCACAATCTCCAACAAATTACAAGCTATAACAGAAACAACTTAAACCAACAAAAGCAAGATAGTTAAGCAACTTCCCTTTCTCTTGGTAGCACATGTTTTCCCAACCTCGTTAGCTTCAATTCAGTTCTCAACTTATACTGCACAGTCAATTGCAACTAAATCAGCAGATCAAACAATTCCAATTCCACTAATTGCAAGTTATACCAAAACAGTTTAAGCAGACAACTTCCCTGTTATTCTCTCGGCTGGTTGTTCAAATGGTGTAGCCACAGAATTACTTTGCTCTCAAATTACAATACAGGTGTTGCTGCTACTGTGGTCACGGATCTAACTCACCATCCACAACCTGCTACTGCTTACTTAAGCTAAATTCCAACAAATCAGCTATTCATACACAAAGACATACCAATTCCAGCAAAAAACACATACACATGGATGCTAAACCAAATGCAAATGCATGCAAATCAAAGCTGAACTAAACTGATTTTAACACCCATTACAGCTGATTAAAACTCTGATCAATCCAATGAAGGAAAATGACGTGATACAATCAGAATTAAAAGAACCAAACACAATTAGACTCAGATTAAACAATCTGGACAAGAGTGTTGTGATGCATTTCAGAAATTGGTAGTTAACACAAGTTGATTCACAAATCAGTTCATGCACAGCTAACTATGTGGCATGCAAGGGTATTCAATCAATCCAAGGCAGTATAGAAACAATTCCAATTCAGATCAAATCAAAGAATGAAAGGTTGCTGGAAGTGAATTTCTCAATGAAAGATAAGTGTATCAGTATGTGCAGTAACAATTTTCAAAGCAAAGCAGGACAAACCAAATAGCTCAATCAATCAATCTAGAAAACAACTGAAATCTGCATGTGGCAGTTTTAAACAATCACAGTTGCTTGCTCATTCAATTTCCTGCACAATAATCAGTCACAAAATAGTTAGCAACAGTTAAGTGAAGACCAATTTTCGCTCAAATTTGCCAAGAAAATTAGGCTAATGCAGCCTTACAAAACTCACTACACTCAAGGCTTCTCTTAAAAATTTTAAAGCTCACAGAGGAAAGGTTTGGAAGGGAGATTCTCCCTTGTCAGTTCAAGGAATTTAGGCCCAAATCAACCTCACAAGACTCACATCCCTCAAGGATTCACTCTAACAGTTTACACACTCAAGGGTAGGCTTTGAAAAAGATTTCAGTCAAGGCCAGAGAATGTTGCGGATCACTTCCACCTAAGATGCTACCATTCACATTACCTTTCTTTTCAATAATCCAGAATAGCATCAGATTTCTCAACAGGAATGGTAAAGGCTTAAGCAATGGCAGACAGAACAGGACAAGGCAGATTAAGCAAAGGCAGTACAACAGACAAACTCAAAAAAACTCTAGATTAGATGTAAAAAGCAAACAAAGCTCCAATTATGAACAGCAGAACAAAATTACACGTGTATTGGACAAAACCAGATATAATCAACCAAAGACAAGTAATGAACAAAGTTTTCAAGAAGGAAGGCACTCAAACAGAACCTATGATTGGCACTAGAACAGATTTAAAAACAATAAAAATAAAAGCAAGTTGAATCATACATGACCAAACAGATTTGCAAGTCTAAAATTTTCACTCCAATCAAATTAAGTGAACCAGAAACAGGAGAGAAACATCAAGAGTGAAACTATGTTGTGAATTGCACTTGCCACTTTGCTCTTTATGTGGTTCAGTCAATACTTCTTTTCTAATTGCTTTTTCTTTTCAAACACTTTCTTTTGCTACAACTCACAACATGTAATTTGATTTTCTTTTCCAATTCAACTTCACAAGATGAGTCATGAACAATTGATTCAACACAAAGAAAACTACAGAATTTTAAAAACACTAAATGCAAAACACAAATGACTCTAGGAATTATATTCAAGATGTTCAGCAGTGAGACTAATGCCAAACCAGATTAAGAAAAGAAAAGAAAAAAGACTCAAGCAAAGTAATGTGCAGATCGGTCAACTGCTTTGTCAATTCTACTACAACTTACTCAATGCATCCAAGCTATGTCGAAGCATTTCATTGCTTATGTGGTATGCATGTAATTTTGGACAGCAGAAGTTCTTTACAGATGTGCTGAAATCAATTTTTGATTACAAAGTTGCCATCAAGCTCATTCAAACCGAATTTCATAGCTTCTAAACGATGGACAAAGTGTACTTATTCCCAGAAATTAATTGACACACAACAATTCAAGTTGCAGCTCATAACATCATATTTGATTGACAAATGAATCAAAGCATAACAATGCACATGACTTGACATTACAGAACAGATTTATCAAAAATAAAATGACTCAACTATGGATTGATCCAATTGAAAATGAGAAGAATAAACAAAGCAAAGCTATGACACAAAAACTTAGTTCAAACAGAAACCTAACGAACACATATTATAACAAATCGAGAACAAAACAATCATGAATCAGCACAAGACATTAAAGGAAATTAATGAAGAATGCAGAAATGGCAAGAAACACAATTAGATACTCAGAATCAAATGACGGAAATAGAAACAAGGAACGAAACAAAAACGCAAATCAACATTACAACTAGAAATCAAACCGAACAAAAAAAAGTGAAAACGAGATAGAGAAGAGATACTTATCTCTTCTAGCATGGACGCAACCTGATGCTTTGAATACCACATGATGAAGTCGACTCTAGCGAAGAGCCATAGATCTGGTGCGGATCGAGCTCAGAATCTGACAAAAGATGCAGCGGAAGAACAAAACCCAAGGTTTATGTGGTTTGATCGGTGAAAAAGGCTAGGGTTCGTGGACGAAGAGGATTTAATCGGTGGAAGTTCGCAATAATCGTAGGAAAAACTATTTGAACGGTGAAAGGAGAGGTTTAACCGATTGAATCGATGTAAGGGAAGGGTTCGGGGTTTTGATCGGTCAAAGAGGACAAAAAAATGGAGAAATGAATAGTAGTTGATGGACAGAGCTTTCGAAGAGTAACCCTAGGAAGAGCGTCATGGATTCGAAAGAGGAATAGTTGGAATGTTGATGACGCGAAGAAGATTCAAGATATGCTGACGGAATGTGCTGGTGTAGTATTGATAAGCCACGAGTCAACAGCGGAGTGGCAGATGGAGCTCACGTGGAGGAGTGAGAAACTGATGGTGGAAAATGAGAAAATGGTAAGTGTGAGATGGAAGGTGGCTAGAAGAGATCCTTGGGGATCCTCTAGCCTTGACTTTCAAGGTAGAATTGCTCTGGAGTGATTCTCAACAGAAAAACAATTTAATTAGCTCAAAAGTGATTACAAGATGTGTTAACATACCTATATATAGGTCTAAATGTACCACATGCCTAACACATTGTACATATGTCTATTACAAGTAAAGGAAATACTAGACTAAGGAAATTGGGCTTGGGCCCAAGTCATCACCAAATGTGGTTCGAGAATTAGGTTAGACACGAAGTGGAGGGGGGGGGGTTTGAAGGTGTTTGAGATGAGAATTAAACTCAATTAAAATGCATGGAAATTAAGCCCACCCGGATAAGGTAGAAAACCTTAAAGTAAAATAAATTGGTAAACCCAACATTGCAACAAACAAATATCCAGACATAATTAAAATGATTGACATCCAACACTAAATTAAAAAGATGAAAAACTACTAAACATATGATATAAAATATTCTAGAGCAAAACAAATAAACAACCTAATTTTTTCTAGCAAGTAACGTAAGCTGCAGTCGTGACCTTCATTCTCCTTATTGAAAATATACTTGTTCCTCTTCCTAAAACGCCGAACACCACTCTCATTTCATTAAATCACCTTCTTCAATCTTCAAAGAAATAAAAGAGAAAACATTCCTACACCTAAAGCTACCAAACGTCCCATCACCACTAGCTTCATAACTTTTTCTAAAGTAGACTAATATTCAACTCATGGAACAAGTACTAGCTGTCCCATCCAGCCAGCATTCATCGTGTGCACCATTTCTTCCTCTATGCAACGAATGAAAAGCCTACTATCATTTAAGGAACCTAGAGTTGTTGTCACCGTGCTCTTGCTACATTAAAGATGTAATAATTCCTTTTATTCTAAGAAAAGAAAATCCTAAAATCCTACATCATGAAGCATGATACCTCCTCCTTCTCTCTTCTTGAAAAACATGTGCCTTTTGTAGCATTAGACCGTAGCAATGCTCACCAAATTAAATGCACCGACCAAAGGTTCAAGAAAAGAAGATGAAATCAAGCTTTTTTCCCTAGTAAATAATCAGGCATACAATCATTCCAGCACCGTGCTTCCTTCGCTGCAGCTCATAAGCCGTGACACCTCCAACCACAATACAAATGCAAGCTCTCCTATTACTAATAGCCAAATCTTGAAATTGATAAAAGCGTAACAGTGAGCACCACTTCTAATGAAATTGATAAAAGATGCAATGGTGTCAGTATAAACACAAAGAATGTATTTGAAAGGAAACCACATAAATAAATGCACCGTTTCAGCAGAATCACTTTAAAGTTGGAATGTGATGAAGGTTGAAAAACA
>NC_028351.1:23526914-23535850 GCF_000741045.1 Vigna radiata var. radiata | reverse complement strand
GATTTTTGCTTATTTTGCATTGTTATGTAGCTAATTTGAGAAAAGTAAGAATGGAGTTGAAGATACAGGTCGTTGACTCAAGAAAAGAGTAGAAAAGTTGAGTTTTGAAGAGTCGACGTACCGCCCAGCGGCACACTTAAACCGCTGGGCGGTCCAGGACGAGGAGTAGGCAGCATTTCACGCTGAGAGAAACGTCGGGCGCTGGCGATTGCCGTCGGGCGCTGGCATGGGAAACCGCCGAGCGGTGGCGGCAGGTTGTGGCAAACGGCCGGGCGGAACACTTAAACCGCCCGGCGGTAGCACGCTGGACTTGGGCCTGATTTTGATGCGCTCCTCACCTATAAATACCCCTACTACAAATTCAGAGTCATTCTTTTGACAGGGGAAGACGGCCAGACCTAATTGTGCTCTCTGGAGAGGATCTCTTGGATGCTTAGGCTCCTTTATTTTTTCTAGGGTTTGCTCTTTCATTCTTCTTCCATTTTTCATCTAGTTTCACCATGCCTCTGGTGAACTAAACCCTATTGTTGTTGGGGAATTCAATGTAATCTTTTGATACACTCTCTTATTGAAACTATTGATTATTTATATGGTCTCCATATGCTTTGATTGATTATTGTTGGGTTATCATCTGTGCTTAAGGCTTTTACCGTTTAACTCATTCGGTATATTGTTGTTTGTCGTTATTGACATGGGGACATGCAGTAATGACATGAATTGGTGAGTAATCTCTTGATTTTGCAATACCACCTAGGGATAGGGGTAGGACGAACAATTGCGCTAACTTCTGTTTATAATGCGGTATTAATTACTAGGGGAGGCTAGGGATAGTGATGAGTTGTCACAGCCCATACAAATTTGATTGCATATAAGAAATGCAGTATAGTGCTAGGAAATGACTCCTAGGTCGTCTCTCAAGGACTAATTTTGCGGTTCGAGTTTCGAGTCTAACACAAAGTGGGGGGGGTTTGAAAGTTTGTTTGGTGTGCAGAAAAATTAAAATTAAAATGCGATAAGAAATCTGAAATTCATCTCATTAAATTAAAAAAAGCAAAGTGTAAATGCATGATACAACTGGAAATAAAATATTAAAAAAAAACTAAGAAGAAATTGGAAATAAAACATAAATCACCAATGCATAAGTTAAATGAAGTTGTAAAATCATAAAACCTATCTTCCATGATGATGAACATTAAACAACGCAAATACTGGAGGCCGTGACCTCATTTCTTCAAAGCATGAATAAAAGTTCTCTCTCAACCTCACCACCGTACACCATGTATCTAATCCCATCTAATCACCTCTTCACTCTTAAATAAATAAAAGAAAAGAACCTAGCTACACCTACAACTCCCTACCGTCACATCCTAACTATTCACTTCTTATTATCAAGGAAATAAAAGAAAGAAACAACCTACATCTATTTGCTGCCAACGTCCCATCACATATGACTCCAACCTATTCTACTCTTCATTCAATCAAGGCTAAAGAAATGTTACACAAGTGCTGGACCGTGCACTCCAATTAGATTAGAATAAAAGTGTACTTCTCCCAAAAAATCTTCTAGGCCGTGGCCCCCTTCCATCAGCACACCTCATCCAACTACACACTCATTCGTTCCAGCCAACACACCACATCATTCAACTAATAAAATCCTTAAATTTGAAATGTAACCAGCGTGTGTGTTTTTCGTAGCCATCAAGCACCGTCACATCATTCTCAAAATAAAAGAAAAAAAATGTGCTACTTCTTTCAACAAATCAAAAGCAAACAGTGTTTTAATCCTAAACAAAATGAAATGAAAGCAGCGCTTCTCTTTAAAAGCAAAATAACACAAATTTCAGCATCATAAAAATGAAGGGAATGAATTCCACCGCTTAAATCACATTTCATTCTCCATGAAAAGAAGCTAGCTTCTCGGTTTTTATCTCCCAACTGTAATCACCTTAAATGCAACAGCGCATCTTGGTGCTTCCAAAGCTTGTTGCACCACTGCCCCCAAAAAAAATAAATTACCTTATCTCCCCAACATCAAATCAGCGCTATTGTGATAGAAATAAAATGTGTTGGAAATAAAACAAACGTTCAATAAAAAATGCTAAGCTAAATCAATCCTAATAAGCCAGCAGCTGTGTGCTTATCAAACTCAAACAGAACCGCAATTTATCTCTAGCAAAGAAAAGAAAGAAAAAGGTGTGAAACATTCATCCACAGTCCAAATGCAAAGACATGGTTCCCAAGAGAAGAGAACACGTTCAAAGCAATAAAAAAAAACGTTCCCAGCAAAAGTGTGTCACCCGAGAATGACGGCTAGTGCCCTACTAAGAGGCCAAGTGTTGCTTCTAAAATGGGTGGGGTCCACCCTAAAATAAAAGGAAACCCTAGGGTAGGACATGTGTCTTAGACTATTCGGCCCATCATAAATTTTAATGACCCAATATGCAAAAGTTTGTCCAAAAAGTTTAAAAAAATTGAATTACAATATAACTAAAATTTAAAAAGTCTAATTTGAGAGTCTTGAATTTATTTGGTGTCCTCCAAATGTCCCAAATTGTGTTTCCAAAATTTTCCCTGAAAATAATAATGCAAATAATTAGCTCAGAAAATTCAAATTAATTAAAATTAGAATTTCCGGTCAAATTAAGCATAATTAGGAAAAACGGGAAAATACCAGACAATTAAGCACAATTCCCTGATTAATTCTAGCACAATAAACTAAGTAAAGTCAAGAAAATATTGACTAATCAGATAGCAAGCCAGTAGTTAATATTAGGCCCTTTTCGCCGAGGGATCGGGTTAAGGGGAGGCTAAGAAAGTCGCATAACAATTGAATCAATCTAATAATCAAGGGTAGTATGTAAGAGAGAGTGGAATAGATGAAATTGTTAGTACCCAACAACATTCATCCATCCATTGTTTTCACTTGTCCATTGAATCAACATTTATTTTGGATGTTAATATTTTTTCTCTCAAACCCAATTTATAAATTTTAAATTTCTCAAGTCTTATTATTTTAATTCACACGAACGAGGAAGCCATACGAGTCTATTGGGAAAACGAAACTTGGTCTTACTATTTATATTACTTGTACGATTTGGTACACTTGCCAATCCGTCAACAAGTTTTTGGCATCGTTGTCGAGGACTCGAGGTTTATTTTTCTAGTAGTGTGAATTGATTGAGTTTGACTTGATTGTAATTATTTTTGTTTTATTTTTTTATTATTGCGTTTTGTTTTATTTTCTATAAAAGTGCTTTTAGGGGTGTGTTTATTGTGCATACAGGAAACAATACATACTAGAAGCAGGAAAAACCAACAACCTCTGCTAGAAGGTCTACCATACGAGAGGAGAAAGAGACGCCCTTTCTGTGAAAGATCTCTTCCTCCAGAAGTTACTCCACCTGAGACTGTTGAATGAAATCTTGAGGAGATGGCCAATCAACCTCCTCCTAGATGCACTTTGGGGGACGTAGCTAACACAGTTGGTCCCTTGATTTTTAACAGCATTGCAGTTCCAGCAGACAATACAACCAGCATGGTGATGAGTCTGGCACTCATTCAGTTAGTCCAGAACAACCAATTCCATGGGTTGTCAAATGAAAATCCTTACAAACATTTGACAGTCTTTGGCGAAATTTGCAACACAGTGAGGATAATTGGAGTATCGGATGACAGCATTAAACTTAGTTTGTTTCCTTTCTCTCTTGAAGGAAACGCAAAGAACTGGTTACATTCTTTCCCTGAAGGAACCTTTAGGACTTGGGAAGTTGTGGGAAATCAATTTATTTCTAAATATTTTCCACTTGCAAGGATCAATCAAGGGAAGCTAGAGATTGCTTCATTTAAGCAGGGAAGAGAAGAAACTTTTGGAAGGGCATGGAATAGATTTAAGGGTTTGCTGAGGAATACCCCAGTTCATGGGTTTGACAAAGCTTCATATTTACTTGCTTTCTTGGGAGGTCTGCGTCGTCAGTCAAAAATGGTGATAGACGCTTCAGCGAGAGGAAGTATAAATAGGAAAACGGAAGATGAAGCTTATGATTTGATAGAACTTATGGCNGAAAACGAAGAAGCACATGACATGCAGGCTGACGCTATTCAGGAACTTTCAATGGTTCAAGATAACATTATCACACATCAGTTGGAGGAAATAACAAGAAGACTTGTTGAGTTATCGCAGACATGCATAGAAACTTCACCGGCTCCACAATTGTTCCTCTTCAACCCTATTCAAAGAAGTACAGAATCCGAAGAAACGTTCCAGAGAATTATGAAGAACANTGCGTGTACTAATGAGTGCATGAAGAATGATAGGGGGGAAGAAGCTTGTGAAGTTGTTACTAGAAGTGGAAGAATTGTAAAAGAAAGAGAGATTGAAGATAAAAGAAGTATAGAAGAGGAAAAGAATCAAAGGGAAGAAGAGGAAGAAAAATATCTNTGGAACGATAAAAAGAAAGAAGAAGATGAGAAGCTCAAAGAGAATGAGTATGAAAAACCTCTACCTTACCCAAAAATATCCTCCAGAAAAGATAAACAGCGATAATTTGATCGTTTCATGGAAATTTTTAAGAATTTAGAAATAACCATTCCTTTCTCCGAAGCCATCCAGCAAATCCCATCTTATTCGAAGTTTTTGAAGGAAATCATTACGAAAAAAACGGCATATGCTGAGAAAGAGACAATTGAGGTAAAAGGGAATTGCAGTGCTATCATTCAACGGTCATTACCTCCTAAATCCTCTGATCTTGGAAGCTTTACTATTCCTTGTGCTATTGGCGAACTAGAGGTTGGAAAAGCCTTGATTGATCTTGGAGCCAGCATAAATTTGATGCCTCTAACTATGTTTAAAAATTTAAAAGGAGTAGAGCTCAAACAAACAAGAATGGTTCTCCAATTAGCCAACAGATCCCTCAAATACCCTTTTGGGATTGTTGAAGATGTGATTGTTAAGGTTAATAAGTTCTTGTTTCTAGTGGATTTTGTTGTTATGGAGATGGAAGAAAATGGGGATGCACCTCTAATTTTGGGGCGACCATTTATGAAAACCGCCATAATTGTCATTGATGTGGAAAAAAGGAAGCTTAAGGTCCAGGTACAAGATGAAGAGGTGAACTTTGATGTGTTCCAAGCTATGTCACGTCCCAAGGACGACAATTCATGCTTTCAGCTGGACTTGGTGGAGGAAATCTGTATGAATCAGGAGAATAGAGTTCGTAATGTCTCCATGTTAGAAAGAACTTTAACGAATGAATGTGAGAATCTGAATGAAGAAGAGGATATAGCCCATCAGAGATGTATACAGGAACTTGAGGTAGCGAAAGAAGTTTCACCAGAAAAAGTGCTCTTCGAACAGATGGACTATACAGAAAAAGCTCCAGATAGTAAGATTGAATTGAAGGAACTGCCCTCACACCTGAAATATGTGTTCCTGGAAGATCACAGAAAAAACCCTGTCATTATTAGTGCTTCATTATCTCAAGAGGAAGAAAGACAATTGGTGGGAATTCTTAAGGAGAACAAAGGAGCCATCGGTTGGTCAATCACTAACCTAAAGGGTATAAGTCCAACTTATTGTATGCACAAAATTTTAATGGAAGATGATTATAAGCCTATTGCTCAACCGCAAAGGAGGCTTACTCCTGTCATGAAAGAAGTTGTGAGAAATGAGGTATTAAAGTTGCTAGAACCAGGAATTATTTATCTAATCTCCGATAGCAAATGGGTAAGCCCAGTTCAAGTAGTTCCAAAGAAAGGAGGAATGACTGTTGTTCACAATGAAAAAAATGAGCTTATTCCAACAAGGACAGTTACGGGTTGGCGGATGTGCATTGAGTATAGGAGATTAAATACAGTCACCCGGAAAGATCATTTTCCTCTACCTTTTATGGACCAGATGTTGGAAAGATTAGCAGGGCAAGCTTATTATTGCTTTCTTGATGGATATTCGGGATACAATCAAATAGTGGTTGACCCTAACGACCAAGAGAAAACAACATTTACCTGTCCCTTTGGTGTTTTTGCCTACCAAAAAATGCCATTTGGATTATGTAATGCCCCTACTACTTTTCAGAGATGTATGCAAGCAATCTTTGCTGATTTTATGGAAAAGAGCATTGAAGTCTTTATGGATGATTTTTCAGTTGTTGGAGATACTTTTCAAACATGCTTGTCGAATTTGGATGCAGTTCTCAACCGATGTGTTCAAACAAATCTTGTCTTGAACTGGGAAAAATGTCATTTTATGGTGACAGAAGGTATCGTACTTGGCCATAAAATTTCAGCCAAGGGGATTGAAGTTGATAAAGCAAAGGTTGAGGTAATCGAAAAACTCTCACCACCAACAAATGTGAAGGGAGTCCAAAGTTTCCTTGGTCATGCAGGATTTTATCGACGGTTTATCAAGGATTTCTCAAAGGTTGCAAAGCCTTTGAGCAGTTTACTCGCTAAAGAGACACCGTTTGTGATGAGTCCGGAATGTTTGCAAGCTTTTGACAGTTTGAAGCAGAGACTGATTTCTACCCCCGTAATGGTGGCACCTGATTGGAATAAAGAGTTTGAACTTATGTGTGATGCTAGCGACTATGCTATAGGAGCTGTGCTCAGACAAAGAAGAGGGAAGATGTTTCATGCTATTTACTATGCTAGCAAAGTACTGAATGAGGCTCAATTCAATTATGCCACCACAGAAAAGGAATTCTTGGCTATAGTGTATTCAATGGAGAAATTTAGATCATATCTGGTTGGATCTAAGGTGATCATTTATACAGATCATGCAGCTATAAAATATTTACTGAAGAAACCTGATTCAAAGCCTAGATTGACTAGATGGGTACTATTGTTACAAGAATTTGACGTTGAAATTCGTGATAAAAAGGGGAGCGAGAATGTAATTGTTGATCATTTGTCCCAGTTAGTCAATGAGGAAGTAACAAGTAAGGAAAAAGAAATTCGGGAATCATTCTCAGATGAAACTATTTTGTATATTCAGCAACGATCCTGATTTGCTGATTTAGCCAATTTCAAAGCTGCAGGTGTTATTCCAGAAGGACTCACTTGGCAACAGAAAAAGAAGTTTTTATATGATGCCAAGCAATTCGTCTGGATGACCCATATTTGTGTAAGATAGGGGCGGATAATTTGTTGAGAAGATGCGTCACGTAAGCAGAAGCAGAAGATATTCTTTAGCATTGTCATAATTCTCCTTATGGGGGTCATTATAATGGAGAATGCACTGCTGCAAAAATTTTGCAAGCAGGATTTTATTGGCCGACTTTGTTTAAAGATGCTCATAATCATGCTCGAAGATGCGACAAGTGCCAGATGACTGGAACCATCTCAAGGAGGCATGAAATGCCACTACAAGGAATTATGGGACCATTTCCTCTGTCATTCAATAATGAATATATTTTGGTAGCTGTTGACTATGTGAGTAAATGGGTTGAAGCTGTAGCATGTCCTAAGAATGATGCTAATACCGTGATCAAATTCTTAAAAAGACAAATCTTTTTGCGTTTTGGCACCCCTAAGATCCTCATTAGTGATGGGGGATCTCACTTTTGCAATGCTTAGCTGGCTAAGGTACTTAAGCATTATGGGGTGAAACACAAGGTAGTTGCACCCTATCATCCGTAGACGAATGGCCAAGCTGAAGTTTCTAACTGGGAAATCAAAAGAATTTTAGAAAAGACTGTCACCTTTTCAAGAAGAGATTGGCCGCAAAAGTTAGACGATGCTCTCTGGGCATATAGAACAACCATGAAAAATTCTATGGGGTTATCTCCTTTTCAGTTAGTCTATGGAAAAGCATGTCATTTGCCAGTTGAAATGGAACACAAAGCCTGTTGGGCATTGAAGTTTTTGAATTTTGACCCTGCCAAGGCTCAATGTAAATGAGGTAACCAGCTGTTAGAACTCGAAGAAATGCGGTTGCATGCATACGAGTCATTCAGGACTTACAAAGATAAGGTGAATTTTTATCGTGACAAGAAGCTGATGAAATGAACTTTCCATCAGTTGATTTGGTTCTCTTATTCAACTCGCGGCTTAAGTTATTCCCAGGGAAGCTGAAGTCAAAATGGTCAGGACCTTTTATGGTGAAACATGTATTCCAGAGTGGAGCAGTGGAATTAGAATCTTCGACCGAAGATGATCAGCAAAGGAGATGGATCGTGAATGGCCAAAGACTCAAACACTATGTAGGAGGATATCTAGAGCAATTTGCCTCAGTCATGATGTTGGTGGATCCATGAGGTTTGGGTCAGGCTCGCGACGTTATACAAGCGCTACTAGGAGGCAACCTAGAATTTCTTCTTTAACCCTTTGCATCTTTAAATTCCTAGAATAGGTTGAATTTTAATTTGGTGTGTACTCTTGGCTTTATTACTTGCTCTGAAAATGCTTGACTAACTAATTTGCATGATAGATCTATTTGATGATTTTTGGATGTGGATGAAAATTGAGTTGTAATGCATGATGATATCTAGAAAATAGATGGGTGATGAATTTATAATTGTGGTCATGATGCTAGGCATGGTGTATAAATGAATTTTGCATTAGGAAGCATGTGTGTGAGATTTTGAGCTCCAGAGTTTTTATTATTGCATGTATTGTTCACAGGAAAATATGGATGATATTGCCTTAATCTTGATGATTGATTGAATTGCATGTAAATGTCATATGATCAAGGCCATTTTTGAAAACCCNTCTCTAGCCAAATTTTCACCCAAAATGCTTAAAAATATTTTACCCTTTTTGAACCCTAGCCTTAAACAGTATGTGAACCCTTGTTTCGAATTTCTTTACCTTGAGTTGGGATGAGCTTAATTGTATGTGTTAAAAAGGTTCAAGTTTGGGGTTGTTGGGGGAAAGTTGAAAAAGCAAGTGAAAAGCATTGAGCTCAAATGTTGTGAAAAGAAAAATTCATGAGAAAAAGAAAA
>NC_028351.1:23513575-23526165 GCF_000741045.1 Vigna radiata var. radiata | reverse complement strand
TGTTGTTTTGTTTTGTTTTGCTTGAGGACAAGAAAAATTCTAAGTTTGAGGTGTTGATGAAGGTTGAAAAATAGTGATTTTCATATGCCAATTTGGACCAAATTACACCCTTTACTACTCAGAACGAGCTTAGAATCAAGCAAAACTCAATAAATGAGTCTGGAGAGAGTCAAAAGTTGTTTTTAGCGATTTATTGCTTATTTTGCATTGTTTTGTAGCTAATTTGAGAAAAGTAAGAATGGAG
This sequence comes from Vigna radiata var. radiata, assembly GCF_000741045.1. Classification (NCBI taxonomy): domain Eukaryota; kingdom Viridiplantae; phylum Streptophyta; class Magnoliopsida; order Fabales; family Fabaceae; genus Vigna; species Vigna radiata. The sequence continues at coordinate 23,525,921 of NC_028351.1, read as the reverse complement.
TTGAAGATACAGGTCGTTGACTCAAGAAAAGAGCAGAAAAGTTGAGTTTTGAAGAGTTGACGTACCGCCCAGCGGCACACTTAAACCACCGGGCGGTCCAGGACGAGGAGTAGGCACCGCCGGGCGCTGGCGATTGCCGCCGGACGGTGGCATGGGAAACCGCCGGGCGGTGGCACGCTTGACTTGGGCCTAATTTTGATGTGTTCCTCACCTATAAATACCCCTACTACGAATTCAGAGTCATTCTTTTGACAGGGGAAGACGACCAGACCTAATTTTGCTCTATGGAGAGGATCTCTTGGATGCTTAGGCTCCTTTTCATCTTTTCTAGGGTTTGCTTTTCCATTCTTCTTCCATTTGTCATCTAGTTTCACCATGTCTATGGTGAACTAAACCCTATTGGTGTTGGGGAATTCAATGTAATCTTTTGATACTCTCTCTTACTGAAACTATTGATTATTTATATGGTCTTCATATGCTTTGATTGATTATTGTTGGGTTATAATCTGTGCTTAAGGCTTTTACCATTTAACACATTCGGTATATTGTTGTTTGTCGTTATTGACATGGGGACGTGCAGTAATGACATGAACTGGTGAGTAATCTCTTGATTTTGCAATACCACCTAGGGATAGGGGTAGGACGATCAATTGCGCTAACTTTTGTTTATAATGCGGTATTAATTCTCAAGTCTTATTATTTTAATTCACGCGAACGAGGAAGCCATACGAGTCTCTTGGGAAAATGATACCTGGTCTTACCATTTATATTACTTGTACGATTTGGTACACTTACCAATCCGTCAACAGAATGAAAATGTAATTTAAGAGTGTGTGAAAAGTAATATGAATCTGTGTGTGCTTGGCTTCTAGTAAAAGCAATCAGTGTTTTCTTTCAGCTAAAATAAATGTGCGCCCCTGCTACCTCCACTCAAGCAACATCACTCTCCATTCTTTTACTCCCAAGAATCTCTATCCAAAGTGTGGCGGTTGTCCGCCTAGGAATCAATCCCGAGGCAACACTGTGCCCTACTTAAATTCAAGAAAATCAATTCCCCCTTGTGTGAGTATTGTGTGCTGAGCCGTGAGCTGGACTGCGTGTTGCTGCACCTCTCCAAATTTGTTGCCTTTGCTTGCTACGTGCTGCAACTTCTTTAAATGCTGGACCAGCCCAAGCTGCTTGTTGGTGGGTGCGTGAAGCTAAATGCGTGGGTACGTAGCTGCTGGACCGGACAGCTTATTGCACCTCCTCTCCAATCTGGACATCTTTTTAATGTGGGCCAAGGTGCTTCTTCACGTCACACCCTTCTTCAATGCTGGATGTGAATCTGCAGCTGGGCTGCTTTTTTTTTCTTATTTGCTGGCTCGAGACAATTTCCAACTTGAAATCAAAAGAGATTTGCCATGTGCTTGTGCAGCTGCTCACTAAATTCCAACACCACATCTTCATTTCCTTTGCTAATTAAATCAACAAGCTGTAGGAAGCTTGGAGTCAAGCCCATCTCTATGTGCACCCCAAAATTGAAATCCACACCTCTTTTCACTTTAGCTTAAAATAAAATTGATGTGGCATTTTTCTTTTAAGTCCCAAAATATTGTCCAACAATTTCCCTACAATTAATAATGCAAATAATTAGCTCAGAATATTCAAATTAATTAAAATTAGAATTTCCGGTCAAATTAAGCATAATTAGACAAAATGGGAAAATACCGGACAATTAAGCACAATTCCCTGATTAATTCTAGCACAATAAACTAAGTGAAATTAATAAAATATCGACTCATCAGTCCCCAATCTCATTATGGGTCCTTGGGGTTAGTTTACGCAAGTATATATCATTTTACAACTTTAACCCATGCATATTTACCATTTGGAACACAAAAATGTTTAATGTGGCATTTGTTTGATGTGTGACCATGCTTCATACTGTAAAAACAATACACATTACTTACTTTATTTTTAACAAAAGTCCCTTTTTCAACCCAAACTCTACGAGTTTTTCTTACTTTGGACTTATAATTTTGATGCATGTTCCTATTTTTAACATTGCTTATATTAAAATTTGTCTTAGCATATGAAATATTTTTGGTTGCCTTTGCAAGTAAGTTTTCAAGTATGTCAATATCAAACATATGACTCTTACAAGACAAACATTCAACAGGTTCACAAGTAGCATTTAAATCAGATAATTTTGTTTCTAAAGTACTTATTTAATTTCTTAAAACAACTTCATCATCAAGCAATTTATCATATTTCAATTTCAATTCATTGTGCTCTTTCTTAAGTTTTTTATGTGCAGCATCAAGTTTTTCAGATTGATTCATCAAATCAAGGAAAGCCTTTTGTAAATCTAATTCACTAGATTCAAAGCTGGAATCACTTACTTGACTTCCAGTATCTTCTGAATCCGCCATTAGACAAATGTTGGCTTCTTCATCTGAATCACTTGAGCTTGTTGAAATGGAAGCATTGTCTTCCCAAGCTATGTAAGCTTTCTTTTTCTTTTGAAATTTACTTTCCTTCTTTTCTTCATTTTTTCTGTTCTTTGGACATTCAAATTTCACATGTCCTCTTTCTCCACAACCAAAGCATTTTACACTTGAAGGAGATTCTTGATTTTCTCTCCTTTCTTTGCGGAATTTGTCTTTTCCTTTTGCTTTCATAAACTTGGCAAACTTCTTTATCATGAGGCTCATGTTCTCCTCATCATCAGAATCATCATCTTCAATCCTCTTAGAACTCTTTCCTTTAGAGATCTCGGTCTTGAAGGCTAGTGTCTTTCTCTTGCCTTGATCCTCTTCAAGCAAGAATAATTGTGACTTTGAACGTGCTAGCGTGCTCTGCCCAAGAAACGTTCCAGTCCGTGGAGCTTCTGGACCGAGACCCCACTTCCCGTGTGCAGCTCAAACTAAAGTATTATCCATTTTCAAATAAAAAGAAACATGCCTCCATCGTTCAACAGCCCTCTGTGAATGTGCCGAGAGTGTTCCCAAGAAAGTGGTGGCTGCCTCCTTAATTCCTAGGACATGTGTCTCAAAAATAGGGTGGGGTCCACCCTCTTTGCAAAACCCTAGGTGCCATGTCATGTTTCCTACTTGGGCTCAAACTAATTTGCCAAAAATTGGCCCAATGTTTACAAGTTTAATTAAAAACTATCTATACTAAAAGGTTTCAAAGTAATTAAATTTGAAATGTCTATGAGAAGAGTCTTGAATTATTTTTTCTCCCTCCCAATGCTCCAAATTGTTTGTCTAAAATTTTCCCTGAAAATAATAATGCAAATAATTAGCTCAGAAAANTCAAATTAATTAAAATTAGAATTTCTGGTCAAATTAAGCATAATTAGGAAAAACGGGAAAATACCGGACAATTAAGCACAATTCTCTGATTAATTCTAGCACAATAAACTAAGTGAAATCAATAAAATATCGACTCATTAAAGTGAAGTAGTCAAATTCTACTCTGTACATGTCTTGGTTGTTTCAATGCTTTGAACATGTTCCATTTTATGATACAAACCTGTTTGAAGTGTCATTTGACCATTTGAATCACTGCCATCGAAGTTAGCCACTGCAGTTCCAATTTTATTGCCACTTTTCTCATTTTGATGCATATTTAGTGCTTTTATTCTGCAAAATTGAGTATTGTTGATGAAGGTTGAAAAACAGTAATTTTCATATGTCAAATTAGACCAAATTACGCACTTTACTACTTGGAATGAGCTTAGAATCAAGCAAAACTCAATAAATGAGTCTGTAGAGAGTCAAAAGCTGTTTTTAGCGATATTATGCTTGTTTTGCATTGTTTTGTAGTATTTTGGAGAAAGGGAAGAATGGAGTTGAAGATAAAGGTCGAAGACTCAAGAAAATAGAAGAAAATTGAAGATTTGAAGAGTCGACGCACCGCAGGGAGGTCTAGGGTGAGGAGTAGGCACTGGCGTTGGCGCTGGGCGGTTTTGAGGGAAACTACCGGGCGGTAGACCTACCGCCGGGTGGTGGTGCGATTTGTGGGAAACCGCCAGGCGCCACACTTGTTCCGTCGGGCGGTGGTCTGCTGGGCTTGGGCATGTTTTCTGTTGCGCTCCTCACCTATAAATAGCCCTATTGCGAGTACAGAGGTATTCTTTTGACAGAAGGGGGCGGTCAGACCTAATTTCACTCTCTAGAGAGGATCTCTTGGATGCTTAGGCTCCTTTTCATCTTTTCTAGGGTTTGTTGTTCCATTCTTCATCCATTTTTCATCTAGCTTCACCATGAAAATGGTGAACTAAACCCTATTGTTGTTGGGGGAAACAATGTAATCTTTTTATACTCTCTTTTATTGAAACTCTTGTTTATTTATATGGTTTCCATATGTTTTGATTGTTAATTGTTGGGTTCTCATCTTTGCTTAATGACTTTATCGTTTAACTCATTCGATAACTGATGTTTGTCTTTATTGATACGGGGACGTACAATAATGTCATGAAGTGGTGAGTAATTCCTTGATTTTGCAATACCACCTAGCGATAGCGGTAGGACGATCAATTGCTTTTAACTTCCGTTCTATAATGCTATATTAATTGCTAGGGGAGGCTAGGGATAGCAAGCCAGTAATTAGTATTAGGCTCTTTTCGCCAAGGGATCGGGTTAAGGGTAGGCTAAGAAAGTTGCATGACAATTAATTAATCAAACTAATAATTCAAGAGGAGTAAATAAGAGAGTGTGGATAAGATGAAATTGTAAACCCCCAACAACTCCATTCATCCATTGTTTTCTTTTGTCAATTGAATCATTCTCTTTTGCCTGTTTATATGTTTTTTCACAAATCCAATTAATTAATTTTTATTTTCAAGTCTTACGATTTTAATTCACGCGAACGATAAGGCCTTTCGAGTCTCTTGGGAAAACGATACTTGGTCTTACCATTTTTATTACTTGAACGATTTGGTACACTTGCCAATCCGTCAACAATTGCAGTTGTCGTGTACTGGATCAACTTGTTTCTATTAGTTTTGCATGCTTGAGCAAGTTGATTTTCTCATTCCAAACCTGTATGCACTGTTCATTTGGTCAAAATTGAGTTGGTATTCAAATTCACTTCTTAAACCATCAAATTTGCTTAATTTTGAAGTGAACTAGTGATTTTTGGTTGCAGATTGTTTCCTTGTTGTTTGACAGTTTATACACCTTCAAAATATTCCTCCAAAGTTGCTCCAATCATCACTTTAGGTTTCTAAACACATCTGTGAAAAATTGCATCTCAAAGCACCATTTTCACATGCATTTGCTAGTGTAGAATGCAGTTTTTCTTACTGTTTGCAACTGTGCATAATTAGATTTCGGTTTTGGATTGGCAAAAGCTAGGTATTTTGTTTACAAACACATTTCAAAGCTTATACAAATGTAAACAAACAATAAAAAGCAACCAAACCCCTGCAATCCAGTTTGGAATAATAAAAAATCAGAAAAACACAAATTCTGCATCTCTTTGAGGAATTTTGTCAAACAGTTTTGCATTTTCATCAAACAATTACAGCACACTCAATTCCTTCAATGTTTTTCAGTTTTTCTTGATTTTATAATCTGTTCTAGATCATATCTTAGGTTCCTTTTGTGTGCCACCTCTGTTTCCAGCCCCACAATTCACTAGAAATCACTTTATTTGTTATTCCACTCTGTTGTCACATTATTTTTTACTTAAAATCTGGTGCAGCAAGATTTTATACTCACTCACGGTTTGGTTGTTTGTCTTGGATTATGGTGCTGTTGTGGTGGAGTTCTAGCATCTAGATTGCTTCTCCAAAGGGGTAGCATCTTAAGGAGTGGAAGCATTGTTAAAGTAAGCAAAAGTTAGACTTTGATAGCACCTTTCTTTGCTGTCCAGAAAAACTGTTCCAACACTAAATTTTAAGCAGCAAGCTTTAAAATTGCAGCAACATTCAACCTTGAAACAATAGCCACACTTGGCTTTGTCATTTGCACACACTTTTCATTGTATTTGTGACTTGGTACCACAAAAATTTGTGTTTCAATTGTTTCTTTTACATTGTGCATTTTGAGTGACTTGGGAAAATGCTTCTTTAGCAATTCCATGTTCCTCATCAAACATTGTAATAGCTTAGTTTCCACATCTTAGTGTGAAAGTGTGTCAAGGGGCTCAAAGTGTCACTTGCACTTTCACTTAGGCTTGTTTTTTTTTCTTCCATTCATTTGGCATCCTTTCTTTAAATTTTTGCTTGTTGTTATTTTTGTTTTAAGTCTCTGTGATATCTAGGAGCGCGTTTCATTTAGATAAACCTTCATATGGTTTCAAGGTGCATTTCATCTTGCATTGAAAAAGCTTTTGAAAGACTTCTACATTGAAACTTGGGTAAGAAACATCAGGAGAAACTCTGGCTAAGGAAGGACAAGGTTTCTAAGTTTGTCCATTGTGACTCACCTCTCCTTCTTGGGAGCTATTCGGTTTCTTCACCTTTAGAATCTTTATAGAAATCTTTCACAAAAATCAAAAAAATTTTCATGTCTTGTTATGATTCCTATCGGTCTTCTTCTTCATATAAATCCTCTAAGTCTTCTAGTCTTCACCAACCTATTACTTTCAAGGAAATTAAAAGAAAACTTGATGAAGCTAGAAGAAGAACTTGTTCATTTTATGAATTTGAGAGAATTCAGGATGAGTTATATAAACAAGCCAAGGCAAATATTCCATTCTTTGGAGAGGATATTGGTGCAATGACATACCTAGCTTGGGAAAAGGACATTGATGACTTACATTCATTCATTGCTAGAAAAAGTAAAGATGAATCTTATTTTCATTCTAGCAATAATACATCTCATGTCCTTGGTCTTTACACATCTACATTTGAAATGCTTGCAAGAGATTGGTGGGATGAATGGCAATATCATATTAGGATAGGTAGAAAATCCCCCATCCATGATTGGAATGAACTAAAATCTTGCATGAGAAGAGAGTTTGTGCCTTTGACAATTAAGAGAAACCTACAATCCCTAAGAACTTACATTGAAGATGGGAAAACATTTCTTGAAAGCTTAAATGACAATGGTTTCCTTCTTACAGAACTAGAATTTGAAATTAGACTTAAGGAGTTAAAGGTTGAGACACTAGAGTTAAGAGTTAAGAGACTAGATGTTGAGAGACAAAAGGAGGAGGAAAGAAGAGATAAAGAGAAGACAGAGAGAGAAGAAAGAGAGAAAGAAGAAGAAGAGAAAAAGGAAGAAGAGAGATGCGAAAAAGAGAGAAGAGAAGAGGAAAATAAAGAGAAGGAGCTCTTATTACTAATGGCAACCCCTTCTTTTACCTATGCAATGAAACTTAAAAGGGAAGAGTTCTCATTCTTTACTTCTTTTCCAATTGTTGTGCATTCTTCCATTTTCAATTTTTCCTTTCAATTGATTGCCATTCCATATTCTTTACAAACCTTTTTAAAAGATGGCAATTCAACTCTTGAGTTAATGTTACCCTTGTGTAAACAAGTAACTTAAGAAAAAAATCAAATAACTTGGGAATATGGAATTCTCCATTTTTCCAAGACTAATGTTCAGAAAATCTTTTTCAAAAATACAAGACTTTTCTTTTGTCTTCTTATCTTTGCTTACATCTTCATCATACTCATTTTTGCTATTTTTTGTAGATATATTTTTGATCCAGGTGGACAACAAAACCCAAAGTTGTGCTTCTTTATTTCTTCCCGATCTGAGGACAAATCGTTTTTAAAGAGGGAGGGAATGATGGCAACCCCTTTCGGGATCTCCCATCCAAAGAAGTATCAATTACAACTAAGACTAAAGAAAGGGAAGTAGAATAAAGATTCCCAAAACTCTTTCCTTATCTAAGTCTTAGCATGATTCTCTTTACTTAATACATTTTACTTTGTTTGTAGGTNATTAATAATAAGCAAGGAAGTGACCAAGCAAGGAGGAAGCAAAGGAGACAAAGAAGGAGACTTTGACACGCTGGCGCTCAGCGGCAAGCACACTACCGCCCAGCGGTGCCGAGGAGATGCTCCATTCTTTGAGCACGTGTTTCATGCTTATCATGTGGAACACATGGCCAACTGATAGCTTCTTCTGCAAGCTTCTTTCAATATTTCAGCACATGTACATTGGCTAGCTTACCTTGCAAGATTGATGAGCTTTCCTTCTCCTATAAAAGGAAGCTTACTCATTGTACAAATTAACTTGAATGATAGTAATGAGATACTGCTGAATTTCGGCCGTTCTTCTTCAAGTTCAAACTTTATTAGCTTTAGCTGTGCATCCTCTAGCTTCTTTCCCCTTAGGAAAGTTGTCTGAGTTAGAACTTCATACCATACCACATCCAAAACACGTTCAGCCATCCTATCAAACACCTTGCGCGCGTTTTATCCATTGCAACCTTTCTCCATTTCCGCTGCCACACCTGATCGAGGAGTCTCTTCCATCTCAACATGGAGGATGTTCCTATCACTTGTTTTTGTTTTTGCTTCTTCCTTGTTGCAGTATTTTCCGTTTCCTATTTTTTTTCTTGGATTGGATGACAAAAATGGAGTGTTTGTTGAGTTTAGTAGTGAAGAAAGCTTGACTTGGTGTATGGGTGTTTGAGGTTTGAACTATTTTCTTCTTGTTCTTTTGTTTGATGGTTGGAAGCAATATTTTGAGCTGGAACATTGGGTTGCATTACCATGGCTGCACGGTCTGCACTTGCAAGCTAGGGATTGGATTTTGTTTTCATCAAAAGTTTGAAGAAAAGAGAGTTTGAAGTTGGTTTGAAGAAGGTAGACTTTGAGTTGTTGCTCTTGAATTATTTTGCAATTGAACTTTGGATTTATTAGGGGTATTCTCGGTATTGAGAAGTGGAGGAAGGAATTTGAAGGTTTGTGGTGGTGAGAAAACCGAAAATGAGGTTGGAAAGGAGAGAGAATGGTGCATTTAATTTTTTACCTTATTTGGGCAAGTGATGACTTGGGTCCAATCCCATCATGGACCCATCAGTAGAAGCATGACCCATCACAAAGAGAAGGGTAAAACCCGTCCAAGTGAAAGACCAAATTGCTGGCTGCACCCCCATCTTTTGCTATCCACACCGTGGTCACATTTTACACTTTCAGTACATGTATTTCGTGCTTTTCTTCTAGATACACACGATCAGCACATTGCTAGCTATACGTGGTAGCTGATCCGTGAAATTAGGATGGCTAATAGCCCAGCACATGGCCTTGGATGTAGTAAAATCCATGGCTTACCTTGATGTAAAACACTTTGGATATATTTGAGAAATATTTTCTTTTGTTGTTGATTGCTATCCATCACAGGAAACTCTCTGCCAAAGTTAGTCTCATTGCCTTTGCACATCTCCATCTAGCTTTCTTCCTCTAGAAGACTGTCGGAGCTAGTACCATTTACCAAAGGCTCACCTCCGTCCATTAACCATCACCGATTCAAGCTCATTTCGTCACTGCTTCAACATTTTCCACAGTATTCGCTGTTGCTTCTCCATGGTTACTGTTTTCATCTTTCGCTGAAGCAACTCAACATCTGGAGCACTGCATCATGTGGTATTCAGAGCTACGGTTGGAGGATTCCCGCTCCAGATAAGTCCATTCTTTTGATTCCAGACTATCATTCAATCCTGCATTATCTTTGCTTCACGTGTACTGTTTGATTGAGTTTTTCTTTTCTGTTTTTTCTATGTAAGTGGATGCTTGATTCATTCACAGTCAATAGATGTTAGTCTTATCATTTTAATCGGTGCCTTCTTTTGTTTAAAGTCTCATCCTAGCTTTGAATCAATTTCCAGTTGTGTTCAGTCATGTGCAACACTGTTGCTGTTTTTAAATCTGTCATATCAGTTTTTTTTTTTACTCTATTCAACAGCTTTTTTCTTTTAAAATTTTACTTGAAAAGCACTATCTAACTCTATGTTGATCGAGAAAGCAATGGAAACTCATCCAGCTTTGATCATTTGAGTAAAAGGCAGTGCCAAGTAGTTGTTTCCATAGCAGATCTGAGCTGCAGAACATTCAATTCTGATTCTGTTTCTTGCTGGTTTCTTTATCTCGGATGCATTAACTTAATTCAGTTTTAGTGGTTGCACATCTTGTGTTAATTTGGTATTGATTATCTAAACATAATCCATTAGTTATGCATCACAGATTTGCAAATTTGTAATAGCTAAAGCACTCTAAATTCTGGATTAAGCCATGCGTACTGTCTTGGTTCTGTTTGNTAGTTTGGCACCGTGCTACATATCCTTGATTACATCATAGGACTTATAACATCCACTAGCTTGAATTTCTAAAGCTAGATCTTGAGTTAGGATCAATTATTTTCATCAATTGCTGGCCTGCATAACCTTTGCATCCATTAAAACTGTTTCACGTGCTGCAACATATTGAATTCTGCATAAATTGGCAAATCAAGTGGTGAAATTAAGCATATGCTGTATTTTGTGCATTTAACACCTCTGGACAACTTTGTTTGATAATTTGAAATGTGCCTAAACTGATTTTCTGGTCCAACTTTCACAAATGCACAAAATCATCATGTCACTTCCTCATTTTGCTTGAAATCATCAACTAGAACAGTCATTATCCTAATACAGTTGTTTTACATTGATTTGGTTGATTAAACACCTGTATTAAGTAAATCAAAGTTGGTATTTACTGTTCATATGGTCAATTTTTCAAATATGCTTGGTTTCACTACCTAGAACACCTTAATTGACCATTTTCTTGGAAGTGTCTCGGTGAAATTTTGTTGTAGATCGTTTCTTGGCTGCATTATTGGTCGCACATCACTCTTTACATCATATAAACTTGCTGGAAATCATAAAACATAGAATATTACAGTAGCCTTGTTGTTTTCAAAATTTCCAGCCATAAAAAATATTGCATACAACTTTGATATGCATATTAACTTGAGTTGAGTCTTGAATTGAGTGTTTGGGATTGGCAAGAGCTGAGATCATTTTCGATATGCACTTATAGTCATATTACACTACAAACAAATATTAAAAAGCTACTCATCCCTGCAATCTCGCTTGACCCCTTGACAACAAAAGCAGAAAACTCAAAAATTTTGTTTTCTTTGAGTCTTTCATCGAACAGTTTGCCAAATTTTGTGAAATCAATCTAAATTCGTTAAGCTGCAGCATGTTTATTTTTTCTTGCTTTCTAAATCCAATCTAGAGCATGTCTTAAGTTCCTTTTGAGTGCTACCATTGTTAATTGTCCCTTAATTGTTTGATTTTCATTTATTGGAATTCATGCACTGAAACTGTTTGATCAATTGACAGTAGTGCAATCTGGTTGTGTCAAATTTATTAAGCAGTTGTGTGTTGAACAAGTTGTATAAATGAATCTGTGATGGTCTGTGGTTGAGTTTATTTGGTGCAGATCATAATACAGCCCTTCTTCTAGCTTGGTAGCATTCTAGAAAGTAGTTTGGAGATTGGAAAGAGCCTTGAGGAAGCTGAAATCCTGGCAGCAGAGTTCTCCAATCTGCACTACACGGTACATCAAACCCGTAAGNTGCAACAGNTGCNGGAATATTCGTGTAACAGNANAAGCTTCACCTTNCAGCTGTGAGCTTTGTGAGAGATCATTTGCAACATCAATTTTTCCTTGAGAGAAGCCAAAGCTGCTATATTCAATTCCCTTTACTTTTTGCTTCACAATTGTATTTGTTCCATCATTTCAATTTCTTGTAATTGGCCATTAAAACAAGTGACTGGAAGGAACTCACAAGTGTTCTTACATCATTTGTAAACTTTTGCTCTTAATTTCTCATTAAAATTGGTAGACGGTGAATGTGTCTTGGATCCAAAGTCAAAGCCTCACCTAAGAGACCTCACCTCTTTCATTTCTTCAAAGTTTTTGGAAAAGTCTTCAAGTTTAGTTTTATCTTCATAATTAATTTTTTTCTAGACTTTTGTTGAATTTACAGGTCATTTTGATTTAAGGATTTTTAGTAAGTAACTAGAAGCATATTTGGCAAGGCAAGACTTGGTATTTAAGCAACCTTTTTAGGTTCACCTCCCTTACCTGGAATATTGCTTTTAAGTGAAATCTTTTCATCCTTACTTCAAGAAAACTTTTAAATTCATAAAATGTCTGGAAGATATTGTTGACAAATTGGCAAGCGTACCAAATCGTACAAGTAATATAAATGGTAAGACCAAGTATCGTTTTCCCAAGAGACTCAAAAGGCTTTCTCGTTCACGTGAATTAAAATAATAAGACTTGAAAATAAAAATTAATAAATTGGATTTGAGAATAAACATATTAGCATGCAAAATAAAGGTGATTCAATTGACAACAAAAAACAATGGATGAATGGATGTTGTTGGGGGTTTACAATTTCATCTA
>NC_028351.1:23509599-23513051 GCF_000741045.1 Vigna radiata var. radiata | reverse complement strand
AAAATGGAAGAAGAATGGAAAAACAAACCCTAGAAAAGATGAAAAGGAGCCTAAGCATCCAAGAGATCCTCTCCAGAGAGCAAAATTAGGTCTGGCCGTTCTCCCCTGTCAAAAAGAATGATTCTGAACTCGCAATACGGGTATATATAGGTGAGGAGCACATCTGAAAACAGGCCCAAGTCCAGCGAGCCACAGCCAGGCGGTTTAAGTGTGCTGCCTGGCGGTTTCCTAAAATCCTCCAAACCGCCAGGCGGCAATCGCCACCGCCGGGCGGTTTCCCTCAGGTCCGCCCAGCATCAATCGCCATGCCTTCTCCTCGTCCTGGACCGCGCGGCGGTTTAAGTGTGCCGCCGGGCGGTGTGTCGACTCTTCAAATCTTCATTTTTCTGCTCTTTTCTTGAGTCAACGACCTGTATCTTCAACTCCATTCTTTACTTTTCTCAAATTAGCTACAAAACAATGCAAAACAAACATAAAATCGCTAAAAACAACTTTTGACTCTATTCAGACTCATTTATTGAGTTTTGCCTGATTCTAGGCTCATTCCGAGTAGTAAAGGGGGTAATTTGGTCGAAATTGACATATGAAAATAACTGTTTTTCAACCTTCATCAACACCCCAAACTTAGAATTTTGCTTATCCTCAAGCAAAACAAAACAAAACAACTCACCAAAATAAAAACTTAGCTTTATACTGTTTCATCCATTGCCTCAACAATCCCAAGGTACATGACAAAACTACTCAATTCAATATCCCCAGTGACATCCAAAATAAGATGCATGCATGCTTTCAATCCAGAGATTGCACAATAGATGTTATACACTAGAGAAGGGTTTTCAAAAATGGCCTTGATCATATGACATTCACATGCAATTCAATTGATCAACAAGATTAAGGCAATATCATCCATGTTTTCCTGTGAACAGAACATGCAACAATAAAAACTCTGGAGCTCAAAATCTCACACACATGCTTCCTCACACAAAATTCATTCATACACCATGCCGAGCATCATGACCAAAATCATAAATTCATCACCTATCTATTTCCTGGATATCATCATGCATTACAACTCAACTCTCATCCAAATCCAATAATCATCAAATGGATTCATCATGCACATAAGTTAGTCCAACATTTTCAGAACAAGTAATAAAGCCAAGAGTACACACCAAAATTAAAAATTCAACCTATTCTAGGAATTTAAAATGAAAGAGTGTAAGAAGAAATCTAGGTTGCCTCCTAGTAGCGCTTGTTTAACGTCACGAGCCTGACCCAAACCTCATGGATCTACCAGCATCATGACTGAGGCAAACTATTCTACGTCTCGTCCTACATAGTGTTTGAGTCTTTGGCCATTCACGATCCATCTCTGTTGCTGATCATCTTCAGTTGAAGATTCTAATTCCACTGCTCCACTATGGAATACACGTTTCACCATAAAAGGTCCCGACCATTTTGACTTCAGCTTCCCTGGGAATAACTTTAGCCGCAAGTTGAATAAGAGAACCAAATCTCCTGGATGGAAAGTTCTCTTCATCAGCTTCTTGTCATGATAAAACTTCACCTTATCTTTGTAAGTCCTGGATGACTCGTATGCATGCAACCGCATTTCTTCGAGTTCTAGCAGCTGATTTCCCCGTTTCCATTGAGCCTTGGCAGGGTCAAAATTCAAAAATTTCAAAGCCCACCAAGCTTTGTGTTCCATTTCAACTGGCAAATGACATGCTTTTCCGTAGACTAACCGAAAAGGAGATAACCCCATAGAAGTTTTCATGGCCGTTCTATATGCCCAAAGAGCATCGTCTAACTTTTGTGACCAATCTCTTCTTGAAAAGGTGACAGTCTTTTCTAAAATTCTTTTGATTTCCCTGTTAGAAACTTCAGCTTGGCCATTTGTCTGCTGATACAAGAGGGTCTAGCATCATAGGACCTATCACAAGAGGAATGGCCAAAAAGCTTCAAGAAGAGTATTCTCCAAAAGGTCAAGTACTCTTTGCTATCTTTGGATGGAAAATTGGAGATTAAGGAGATGCTACAAATTTGCCAAAGCATGGTGAAGGGTAAAGTGGATATTGCAACATAAGGAGGGGTGTGCTTATCATCATAGGGGCAGCATTATTGATTTTCCCCTCCATATGTGCAGAACTTATTTTTCACGTGTTCCATAAGGCTTTCTAGAAGCCAAACACATTTAGCACATGTTGATGAGTTGTCACTAGATCCGTAATTTGTGGATCTAAGCATTTTCCATGTATGGCCAAGAGGTTCATCTATAAAACCTCTTTGGCATACCTTGTATCTTCACTTTTGGATTAATGATAAAGAAACTCTGCTGAAATGTTAGCAAGTTCTTCTCCAAGAGTCACCTTCTTAAGCTTGTTCTCCATTGCAACTATCTTCCATTTCATGGAAGCCTTCTGAGTTGTGATTCACCATAAACATCACTACCTCCGCTGCCTCTCATCCAACATCTCTAGCAATTTCCATTGCCGAGAAGCATCCAGATCTGCCACTCCTTGCTGCAGCGTACTGTTCCATTGGATTCAGCTGCTTTCGAAGCTTCCTTTCACCTCCAATCTCACGGACAACTCAGCACACATCTTCCTTGATGTATCATCTGCGGATGATAAGGTGCAACTACCTTGTGTTTCACCCCATAATGCTTAAGTACCTTAGCTAGCTGAGCATTGCAAAAGTGAGATCCCCCATCCCTAATGAGGATCTTGGGAGTGCCAAAACGCGAAAAAATTTGTCTTTTTAAGAATTTGATCACGGTGTTAGCATCATTCTTAGGATATGCTACAACTTCAACCCATTTACTCACATAGTCAACAACTACCAAAATATATTCATTATTGAATGACGGAGGAAACGGTCCCATAAAATCAATACCCCAGCAATCAAAGACTTCAACTTCCAAAATTCCTTGTAGTGGCATTTCATGCCTCCTTGAGATGGTTCCAGTCCTCTGGCATTTGTCGCAGCTTCGAGCATGATTATGAGCATCTTTATACAAAGTCGGCCAATAACATCCTGCTTGTAAAATTTTTGCAGCAGTGCGTTGTCCATTATAATGACCCCCATAAGGAGAATTATGACAATGCCACAACATATCTTCTGCTTCTGCTTCAGTAACACATCTTTTCAATAGATTATCCGCTCCTATCTTGAACAAATATGGATCATCCCAAATGAATTGCTTGGCATCATATAAAAACTTCTTTTTCTGTTGCCAATTAAGTCCTTCTGGAATGACATTCTAGGTTGCCTCCTAGTAGCGCTTGTTTAACGTCGCGAGCCTGACCCAAACCTGGTTGGCACTCGTCAGTAAGTGCACTATCTTCCACCACCCATCAGTAGGTGTACCGTCCGGATATCCTTCAGTGGATACCAAAAATTTAGCATCCCTCAGTAGATGCTACCCAAGAATTGATCACAAAATTAAAAAA
>NC_028351.1:23506592-23509379 GCF_000741045.1 Vigna radiata var. radiata | reverse complement strand
CTTCTTCTTCAAATTGGGATCTCCATCATCCCACCAGCTCACTTTTCTTCGGTCCACCTTCTTGTTCTTGAATCTCCACCATTCCTTTTTCCTTTAGCTCCTTGACCATCCATTCCTTTCTCTTAAATCTCACCTTGCTCCCTGGTAGGAGTGGATCTTCTTTTGCTCTTGAATGAATGGTTCTTCTCCCTTTATTTTCATGCACCTGCAAAACACAACAACTGTCATACTAAAAATTAATACCTAGGGATTTGTCTTCCTCTACAACTTCACTTCTGGCTCTTTTATATTTGACTTTTCTAACTGCCCTCTGCACAGTTTCTTTAGAGCCATAAAGTAATACTCGATCATAATCCTTTAGCTTTATTCCTCCATCATGGACACGTATGACCATCTTGGAGGTTCGCATGAACGGTCTTCCCAGGATTAATGAATTTTTTCCTTCATTAGCCATATCCACAATTATAAAGTCAATCAAAAACTCCAACTCATCAATCCGCACAATTGTATCTTCTACCATCCCAACAGGTTTCTTCATAGATCCATCTACCACAGTCAAGATTACTTTAGTAGGCTTCAATTTTACCCCTTTTAACTTCTTGAAATCACTGAGAGGCATCAAATTAATGCATGATCCTGAATCAATCAAAGCCTCTCCTAGATCCACATTATTGATAACACAAGGAAGGGTCAAAGCTCCTGAATCCTCTAGTTTCTGTGGATGATTCTTCTTCCTGGGTTTCGCCCACTGCTCCTGATTTTCTTCATAGCCTAAATCAAGTAACCTTTTCAGATAGTATTTGATATTGTCATCACCTTCAGGAGTTTGTAAAGATGTTAAAGGATTAAGAGGTGCCTCCTTAAGAAGTTGGCGGAGTGACTCTCTAATGTCTTCCTTCTCCTTTTCTCTTTCTGATTTCTTCTTTTCGTTTCTCTTATGCGTATTACTCATCCTTTCCTCCTCTTACTCATCGCTGCTGCCAATCTCAATTATTTCTTCTTCTAATCTCCTTCTTCCTCCTGTTGCAACAACTTTGCATTCATCTTTTGGGTTAACATCAGTATTAGCCCGAAATTGATGCTTTTTTGTGGTTTCAACCCTCTTAGACAGCTGTCCTATATGTGTCTCTAGTGATCTAAAAGTTGCCTGATCACTTGCTTGTTGAGATTCATAGACCTTCAAAAATTTATCAAACCTGTCAGTCAATTCTTTGACTGTCTCAGTCAAGCTGCTTAATTGCTGCCATAAAGGAGAAGGTTGCTGCCGGAATTGACCTCCTTGTCCGGAAGAGGCATTTTGGCCTTGCCCAATACTTGGATGATTTTTCCAACCTTGGTTAGAGTTACCTTGGTTGAAATTTCCCTGTTTATACGGAAATTGGGCCCCCATGTAATTCACGTCCTGCTGCATTTCCTCTGTAAAAGCACATTGACCGTTAATATGGTCACCACCGCACAGATCGCATAATTGTTGAGCCTGGGAAATATTTCTGAGCCCCCGAGGAAGTTCAAAAACAACCTTTAGTAACTTGTCCAATTTCTGACTGAGGAGGTGATTTTGTTCTACTGCTGCATCTTCAGTGGGGAGATGTAAAAGCCCTCCTTTTTGCGTGCCTCTTTCATTCTGCGACACTTCATTAAGAGCCATCTCTTCAATTAAATTGTGCGCCTCATCTGCTGTTTTTCTGTTAATATTGCCTCCAGTCGAGGCATCTATCATCATTTTGGTCTAAGCGCGCAAACCTCCAAGGAACGCTAGCAAGTATGAAGCTTTATCAAACCCATGAACTGGGGTTGCTCTCAACAATCCTTTGAATCTATCACATGCTTGCCCCAGTGTTTCTTCCATTCCTTGTTTAAAAGAAGAGATTTCTAACTTCCCCTGATTGATCTTTGGTGGTGGGAAGAATTTAGTAATAAACTGTTGGACCACTGCTTCCCACGTCCTGAACATCCCCTTCGGGAAAGAATTCAACCAGTCTTTTGCATTTCCTCCCAGTGAGAAAGGAAACAAAATCAATTTGACTCTGTCGTCCGTCACTCCAGTTATCTTCACTGTGTTGCAAATTTCTCCAAAGACTGTCAAATGCTTGTAAGGATTTTCATTTGACAATCCATGAAATTGGTTGTTCTGGACTAACTGGATAAGTTAAGACTCATCACCATACTGGTTGTATTGTCTGTTGGCACTGCAATGCTGTTAAAATTCAAGGGGCCAACTGTGTTAGCTGCGTCCCCTAGAGTGCGTCGGGGAGGAGGTTGATTGGCCATCTCCTCAAGATTTGGTTCAATAGTCTCAGGTGAAGTAACTTCTGGAGAAAGAGATCTTTCACAAAAAGGGCGCCTCTTCCTCCTCTCGTAAGGTAGACCTTCTAGCAAAGGTTGTTGGTTTTTCCTGCTTCTAGTATGTATTGTCTCTTACATGCACAAGAAACACACCCTAAAAACACTTTTAAAGAAAAAGACAAAACGCAATAAAAGAAAAATAAAAACAAAAATAATTACAATCAAGTCAAATTCAATCAATTCACACTACTAGAAAAATAAACCTCGAGTCCCCGGCAACGGCGCCAAAAACTTGTTGACGGATTGGCAAGTGTACCAAATTGTATAAGTAATATAAATGGTAAGACCAAGTATCGTTTTTCCCAAGAGACTCGTATGGCTTTCTCTTTCGCGTGAATTAAAATAATAAGACTTGAAAAATAAAATTTAATAAATTGGATTTGAGGATAAAAATATTAACATGAAAAATAAATGTTGATTCAATTGACAAGTGAAAACAAT
>NC_028351.1:23502671-23506522 GCF_000741045.1 Vigna radiata var. radiata | reverse complement strand
CCCTTGATTATTAGATTGATTAAATTGTTATGCGACTTTCTTAGCCTCCCCTTAACCCGATCCCTCGGCGAAAAGGGCCTAATATTAATTACCGGCTTGCTATCCCTAGCCTCCCCTAGTAATTAATACCGAATTATAAACAAAAGTTAGCGCAATTGATCGTCCTACCCCTATCCCTAGGTGGTATTACAAAATCAAGAGATTACTCACCAGTTCATGTCATTACAACACGTCCCCATGTCAATAATGACAAACAACGATATACTGAATGAGTTAAACGATAAAAGCCTTAAGCACAGATGATAACCCAACAATAATCAATCGAAACATATGGAAACCATATAAATAATCAATAGTTTCAATAAGAGAGAGTATCAAAAGATTACATTGTATTCCCCAACAACAATAGGGTTTAGTTCACCATGGACATGGTGAAACTAGATGAAAAATTGTAGAAGAATGAAAGAGCAAACCCTAGAAAAGATGAAAAGGAGCCTAAGCATCCAAGAGATGCTCTCCAGAGAGCAAAATTAGGTCTGGCCGTCTTCCCCTGTCAAAAGAATGACCCTGAATTCGTAGTATGGGTATTTATAGGTGAGGGGCGCGTCAAAATCAGGCCCAAGTCCAGTGTGCCACCACCGGGCAGTTTAAGTGTGCCGCCCGACGGTTTCCCATAACCTGCCGCCACTGCCCGGCGGCAATCGCCAGCGCCCGGCAGCAATCGCCAGCGCCCGGCGGTTTCTCTCAGCTTGAAATGCTGCCTACTCCTCGTCCTGGACCGCCCGGCGGTTTAAGTGTGCCGTCGGGTGGTACGTCGACTCTTCAAAACTTCATTTTTCTGTTCTTTTCTTGAGTCAATGACCTGTATCTTCAACTCCATTTTCTACTTCCCTCAAATTAGCTTCAAAACAATGCAAAACAAGCATAAAATCGCTAAAAACAACTTTTGACTCTCTCCAGACTCATTTATTGAGTTTTGCTTGATTCTAAGCTCNTTCCGAGTAGTAAAGGGTGTAATTTGGTCCAAATTGACATATGAAAATCACTGTTTTTAAACCTTCATCACACATCCGCCAACCCGTAATTGTCCTTGTTCGAATAAGCTCATTTTTTTCATTGTGAATAATAATCATTCCTCCTTTCTTTGGAACTACTTGAACTGGGCTTACCCATTTGCTATCAGAGATTGGATAAATAATTCCTGCTTCTTACTGCTTTAATACCTCCTTTCTCACAACTTCTTTCATGACAGGATTAAGTCTCCTTTGCGGTTGAGCAACAGGCTTATAATCATCTTCCATTAGAATTCTATGGATACAATAAGTCAGACTTATACCCTTGAGGTCAGTAATTGACCAACCGATGACTCCTTTGTTCTCTTTAAGGATTCCCACCAATTTTCTTTCTTCCTCTTGAGATAATGAAGCACTAATAATGACAGGTTTTTTTCCGTGATCTTCCAGGAACACATATTTCAGGTGTGAGGGCAATTCCTCCACCAGGTCCATCTGAAAGCATGAGTTGTCGTCTTTGGGATGTGACATAGCTTGGAACACATCAAAGTTCACCTCTTCATCTTGTACCTGGACCATAAGCTTGGCGGTTTTCATAAATGGTCGTCCCAGAATTAGAGGTGCATCCCCATTTTCTTCCATCTCCATAACAACAAAATCCACTGGAAACAAGAATTTATCAACCTTGACAATCACATCTTCAGCAATCCCAAAAGGGTATTTGAGGGATCTGTCAGCTAATTGGAGAACCATTCTTGTTTGTTTGAGCTCTACCCTTTTTAGCTTTTTAAACATAGTTAGAGGCATCAAATTTATGCTGGCTCCAACATCAATCAAAGCTTTTCCAACCTCTAGCTCTCCAATAGCACAAGGAATAGTGAAGTTTCCTGGATCGGAGGATTTAGGACGTAATGACCGTTGAATGATAGCACTGCAATTCCCTTCTACCTCAATTGTCTATTTCTCAGCATATTTTCTCTTTTTCGTAATAATTTCTTTCAAAAACTTCGAATAAGATGGTATTTGCTGGATGGCTTCGGAGAAAGGAATGGTTATTTCCAATTTCTTAAAAGTTTCCATGAAACGATCAAATTGTCGTTGTTTATCTTTTCTGGAATATATTTTTGGGTAAGGTAGAGGTTTTTCATACTCCTTCTCTTTGAGCTTCTCAACTTCTTTCTTTTTCTCGCTCCACAGATTTTTTTCTTCCTCTTCCTTTTGATTCTTTTCCTCTTCTATACTTCTTTTGTCCTCAATCTCTCTTTCTTTTACAATTCTTCCACTTCTAGTAACAATTTCGCAAGCTTCTTCCCCCTATCATTCTTCATGCAATCATTAGTACAAACACTTTTCTTCATAATTCTCTGGAAGGTTTCTTCGGATTCTGTACTTCTTTGAATAGGGCTGAAATGGAGCATTTGTGGAGCCTGCGAAGTTTCTATACAAGTCTATGATAACTCAACAAGTCTTCTTGTCATTTCCTCCAACTGTTGTGTAATCATGTTGTCTTGAATCATTGAAAGCTCCTGAATACCATCAACTTGCGTGTCATGTGCTTCTTCGTTGTCCGCCATAAGTTCTATCAAATTATAGGCTTCATCTTCAGTCTTCCTATTAATATTTCCTCCAGCTGAAGCGTCTATCACCATTTTCGATTGACGGCACAGGCCTCCCAAGAAAGCAAGCAAATATGAAGTTTTGTTAAACCCATGAACTGGGGTCTTCCTTAGCAAGCCCTTAAACCTATTCCACGCCCTTCCAAAAGTTTCTTTTCTTCCCTGCTTGAATGAAGAAATCTCTAGCCTCCCTTGATTGATCCTTGCAAGCAGAAAGTATTTAGAAATAAATTGATTTCCCACAGCTTCCCAAGTCCTGAAGGTTCCTTTAGGGAAGGAATGTAACCAGTCCTTTGCGTTTCCTTCAAGAGAGAAAGGAAACAAACTGAGTTTAACGCTGTCATCCGACACTCCAATTATCTTCACTGTGTTGCAAATTTCACCAAAGACTGTCAAATGCTTGTAAGGATTTTCATTTGACAACCCATGGAACTGGTTGTTCTGGACTAACTGAATGAGTGCCGGACTCATCACCATGCTGGTTGTATTGTCTGCTGGAACTGCAATGCTGTTAAAATTCAAGGGGCCAACTATATTAGCTGCGTCCCCCAAAGTGCGTCTGGGAGGAGGTTGATTGCCCATCTCCTCTAGATTTGGTTCAAAAGTCTCAGGTAAAAAATGCAAATTAACTTCTGGAGAAAGAGATCTCTCACGCGAAGGGCGTCTCTTTCTCCTCTCGTCTGGTAGACCTTCTAGCAGAGGTTGTTGGTTTTTCTTGCTTCTAGTATATATTGTTTCCTGCATACACAAGACACACACCCTAAAAGCACTTTTTATATAAAAATAAAACAAAACGCAATAAAAGAAAAATAAAACAAAAATAATTACAAACAAGTCAAATTCAATCAATTCACACTACTAGAAAAAGAAACCTTGAGTCCCCGGCAACGGCGCCAAAAACTTGTTGACAAATTGGCAAGCGTACCAAATCGTACAAGTAATATAAATGGTAAGACCAAGTATCGTTTTCCCAAGAGACTCGAAAGGCTTTCTTGTTCACGTGAATTAAAATAATAAGACTTGAAAATAAAAATTAATAAATTGCATTTGAGAATAAAAATATTAACATGCAATAAAGGTGATTCAATTGACAACAGAAAACAATGGATGAATGGATGTTGTTGGGGGTTTACAATTTTATCTAATTCGCTCTCTCTTACATGCTACCCTTGAATATTAGTTTGATTAATTCAATTGTTATGCGACTTTCTTAGCCTCCCCT
>NC_028351.1:23500725-23502505 GCF_000741045.1 Vigna radiata var. radiata | reverse complement strand
TACGTCCCCATATCAATAAAGACAAACATCAGTTACCGAATGAGTTAAACGATAAAGGCCTTAAGCACAGATGATAACCCAACAATTAACAATCAAAACATATGGAGACCATNTAAATAATCAAGAGTTTCAATAAGAGAGAGTATCAAAAGATTACATTGTTTCCCCCAACAACAATAGGCTTTAGTTCACCATAGTCATGGTGAAACTAGATGGAAAATGGAAGAAGAATGGAAAAACAAACCCTAGAAAAGATGAAAAGGAGCCTAAGCATCCAAGAGATCCTCTCCAGAGAGCAAAATTAGGTCTGGCCGTTCTCCCTTGTCAAAAAGAAGGATTCTGAACTCGCAATACGGGTATATATAGGTGAGGAACGCATCAGAAAGCAGGCCCAAGTCTAGCGAGCCACCGCCGGGCGGTTTAAGCGTGCCGCCCGACGGTTTCCCAAAATCCTCCAAACCGCTCGGCGGCAATCGCCACCGCTGGGCGGTTTCCCTCAGGTCCGCCCAATGTCAATCGCCATGCCTTCTCCTCGTCCTGGACCGCCCGACGATTTAAGTGTGCCGCCGGGCGGTGCGCCGACTCTTCAAATCTTCATTTCTCTGCTCTTTTCTTGAGTCAACGACCTGTATCTTCGACTCCATTCTTTACTCTTCTCAAATTATCTACAAAACAATGCAAAACAAGCATAAAATCGCTAAAAACAGCTGTTGACTCTCTTCAGACTCATTTATTGAGTTTTGCTTGATTCTAGGCTCATTCCGAGTAGTAAAGGGTGTAATTTGGTCCAAATTGACATATGAAAATAACTGTTTTTCAACCTTCATCAGATATTCTTCTAGGAATTTTAATTTTGATAAGCCACTTAGTTACAAACACATCAAGAGAGAGCACGACAAAGCTAGAAGGAAGACTTGTGCATTTCATGAGTTTGATAGGATTGAGGATAATTTGTATAAACAAGCGAGGGAAAATATTCCATTCTTTGGTGAGGATATTGGAGCATTAACATACCTAGCTTGGGAAAGGGAAATTGATGACATGCATTTCTTCATGATTAGCAGAAGTAAATTTGAATCCTATTATTCTAGAGATTGTGAATCTTACATCCTTAGTCTTTACATTTCTAGATTTGAAATTCATGCAAAATAGTGGTGAGAGGAAAGGCAATACCATGTTAGGATAGGTAGAAAATCCCCCATCCACAATTGGAAGGAATTGAAAGCTTGTTTGAGAAGAAAGTTTGTGCCTCCAGAATCTCAAAGAAACTTAGAACTTATGAGAGAGGTTATTAGAGAAGGTCCTTCATTCATTAAAAATTTAAGTGGGTTCTCTTGTAGGGAAGGTGAGTTTCTAGAAAATCTTAAGAGGTTGTGGGAAGAGACAAGCAAATATAGGATTGAGAGATTAAAAAGAGAATAAAGAATAGAGCAAGCACCACCTCCTCCTACACTCCTCATAGAACCAAGACTTTTAAGGGGAGGTTTCCCATCCTTTGACTTTTCTTCTTCTATCTTTGAATTTTCCCATTTTAATTTGTCTTTCAAAGAAATTGCCATACCATATTTTCAAAATTTGGAATTTTCAACACATGGCAATTCACAACTTGGGTTAGGGTTACTTTTATGGGTACCACTAACTCAAGATACAAATAAAATTTCAAAGGAAGAAAGGTTTCTTTATGGTATTTGTTGACAAATTGGCAAGTGTACCAAATCGTACAAGTAATATAAATGGTAAGACCAAGTATCGTTTTCCCAAGAGACTCGAAAGGCTTTCT
>NC_028351.1:23496969-23500332 GCF_000741045.1 Vigna radiata var. radiata | reverse complement strand
GTATCAAAAGATTACATTGTTTCCCCCAACAACAATAGGGTTTAGTTCACCATAGACATGGTGAAACTAGATGAAAAATGGAAGAAGAATGGAAATACAACCCTAGAAAACATGAAAAGGAGCCTAAGAATCCAAGATATCCTCTCCAGAGAGCAAAATTAGGTTTGGTTGTTCTCCCCTGTCAAAAGAATAACTCTGAACTCGCAACAGGGGTATTTATAGGTAAAGAGCGCATCAGAAAACAGGCTCAGGCCCAATGGACCACCGCCCGGCGGTTTAAGTGTGCCGCCTGGCGGTTTGGCAAAAGCCTCACAACCGCCCGGCGGTGCAACGTGCCGCCTGACGGTTTCCCTCGAAACCGCCTAGCGTCAATCGCCATGCCTACTCCTCGCCCTAGACCGCCCGACGGTTTAAGTGTGCCACCCGGCGGTGCGTCGACTCTTCAAATCTACGACCGCTATCTTCAACTCCATTCCTCATTTTCTCAAAATAGCTACAAAACTATGCAAAACAAGCATAATATCGCTTAAAACAGCTTTTGACTCTCTACAGACTCATATATTGAGTTTTGCTTGATTATAGGCTCATTCCAAGTAGTAAAGGGCGTAATTCGGTCCAAATTGACATATGAAAATAACTGTGTGGACTTTATTAGGCTTGTAACATGGCTAGGGGCTAAAAGGTATTAGAAAAAAAAGGTGTAAAGGCCGAAATGAATGTTTGTCGGTTATATTTTGTGAAGCAAGGGTTATCATCTAGACATTGCATCAACTATTGGACTTTTTTAACACCTTTTTTCCTTGCACTTTGATTTTCATTCTTTGTTCAACATCACTTTGTGATTTCTTTTTCTTTTTCTTTTTTTTTCTTATTTTTTTCTTGATGAATTCTCTTTGTTTGATCATTGAGTGCTCTTCATTTGCAACATGAATTGACTCCTACTTGATGACAACCCTTGCTTAGGGATGATTTTGGAAAAGAATTTATTTTAGGGTCAAATGGGGTGACAATGGATATATATTTTTGGCTTTTTAGATAAAGTCAAGAAGGCCACACATCATTTTGAACTCTGATTGCTTTAATTTCAAAAGATTAACTTTACGACTAGATGACCTCAACATGAGTCGTGTTTTCCTTTTTTCTTCCTTTCTAGACCACCCTTTCGGGTTTTCAATCTAGTGGACTTATTCTCTTTTTGAAAGTTTCCTTTTTTGTTGTGAAAATTCTTTTGTTCTTTTGTTTGCCTCAATGGATTCGGGGATCACCCAACTAGCGCAAGCGAGAAAATTTTGGCCAGACCAATCTGCCCCAGTGTAAAGGTTTACTTTGTTACCTGGGGTAATGACAATGTTTGTTGGAGAAGATTCTTTATTTTGAAAGGTGAAGGGTGAAGGTTTCCAAGCAACATGTGCACAAATGTTTAGAAAGGGAACGTCAAATTGTTATTTTTTATTAGACATTTGACCTCGGAAAAGTCTGACACTACAACTTTTGTTTTTTTATTGCCATTTTTTCATTTTTTTTATTCCTTTTTTGCTATTTTCCAAAAACAAGAGTTGAACGATTTGCAAGAAAGACAAATGACTCAAGATTGTCTTTATTTTTTTTCATTTTTCAATTTTGTTTTCCTTTTTCCGCGATACCCTTTCAGAACTCGATTCCCAGCGATACTTGGAGAAACCCTGTGGCGAATGATCGCTAATGGGTGTCGCGGCCCATACAAATTTGATTAAAATTCAGAAATGCAGTATAATGCTAGGGAATGACCCCTAGGTCGTCTCTCAAGGACCAACTGCGGTTCAGAGTCAAGTCTAACACGAAAGGGGGGTTTTGGAAAGTGTTTTTGTAGTGAATGCGGAAAATTTAAAATTCACGTTGGAACTGGACAACTCTGACCTTTGCTCAATGTTTTACCCATAACTTTTTCTACAGAGCTCTGAATGAGATGAGATTTTTTTTCCTGGAAAGTAGACTCAATTATCTTTCATGTGATATATAAAACGTATCATTTGGACCTCTGGTGTGGTTGCAGTTATTTTTTTAAAATCGAGTCCAGAGAGTGAAAATGCTAAACCCAATACTAGACTAAACAAATATCTAAACACAGTTAAATTAAATTAAATGCAAAACTAATTTAAAGAAAGGAAAAACAACTAACTACAATTCAAACTAATTTAAAGCTAAAGAAAATAAACAACATATATATATTTCTTCTACCAATTCCCATGACACAAGCACTACTAAAGAAATTAAAATTGTAAATGACCTAAAATTACTCTTCTGGGCCGTGACCTCCCATTGCAACAAACCATTTCATTTTCTCAATTTTTGAATTCCAAATTTTGAGGCATGGAATTTTGGTGCAGCCGTGACAATTCCTGTATCCAAGAAAAGTAAAAATGCTTAATTTTCCAAGTAAATTCACCATGCCTCCTTAATCATTACCTACTTGCTACAACAAAAGTTGTATGCACCTACACATCGAATCCCATCAAATCACCTTTCTACTTCTTTCTAAAAAAAAAATTGCTTTGCAAAACTTCCAGCTGCCCTTAACCGTCCCATCTCTTCTCCAATTCTTTCTTTTTTCATTCAATAAAACTAGGAAAAAAAAAACGTCACTTCCTCCAGCTAACACCGAACACCATCACCTATCAACTCTTCATTCTACAAAATAAAATGTGTACTTACTTTTGCTTCAGTCGTAACATCACTTCATCCAAGAAATTAATGACATTCCTTCTCTCAATCTACTTTTGATTTCACAAAATAAACATGCACCAGCCGTAACATGGAATTTAAATCA
The DNA here is from genome assembly GCF_000741045.1 of Vigna radiata var. radiata. Taxonomy (NCBI): domain Eukaryota; kingdom Viridiplantae; phylum Streptophyta; class Magnoliopsida; order Fabales; family Fabaceae; genus Vigna; species Vigna radiata. Next base: position 23,497,526 of record NC_028351.1, on the reverse strand, counting down.
AAGATGTTTTCTTGAATAAAGTAAACTCCAATGCAAGGAAATATATGGAACAGTGCTGCACTATATAATAAAGAAAAAGTAAAACATTCATCCAATTCCCAATAACTCAAACATTACTCAAAGAATTTTGCTCTGCACCCACCAAAAAAAACGTTCCAGCCGAGAGTGAATGGTCTTCAATTAACGTTGCAGCAGCCTTCAAATATGTCTCTCACGGCTGCCCACAAAAGGCCAAGTGTTGTCCCCAAAATTAGGGTGGGGTTCACCCTAAAATAAAAGGAAACCCTAGAATGACAAGTGTCCTACAATTTGGACCCCTCATAATTTTTAACAATGGCCCAATATGCACAAGCTTGTCTAAAAAAAGTTTTAAACAATTAAAATACAATATAACTAAAATTTAAAATGTCTAATTGGAGAGTCTTGAATTTATTTGGTGTCCTCCAAATGTCCCAAATTGTGTTTCCAAAATTTTCCCTGAAAATAATAATGCAAATAATTAGCTCAGAAAATTCAAATTAATTAAAATTAGAATTTCCGGTCAAATTAAGCATAAT
>NC_028351.1:23486715-23496499 GCF_000741045.1 Vigna radiata var. radiata | reverse complement strand
TTTCTCTTGATCAAACATTTTTCTGCCCAAAAACTTGGTGGGAAATTGAGTTTGGATCTGGTTTCCAATTTTGTCTTGAAACCGTTTCAAATGGAGATTAAGGTAATGGTATTTGAGTGGTGGGACATGGTTAAACTTTTTCTTCTTTCCTCATCCCATGCTTTAACCCGACTTATTCACATTCGCCACCATGGTAGAACCTTGTGGGAATTTCTGTCCTCCCACCAATTTCAAATCTTTCTTAGATTAACACCCTGTCAGTAAAGTTTAGGGAAACATTGCTCACCAGGGTCTCATAAAAGGGTGATTGTAGAGTATTTTAGGAATGTGTCAACCATCTCTCATCACTAATAAGAGACTCTCCTTGAGCAACACTCCTTCCACCTTTAGGCATACTCTTTGAATCATTTTGACTCCTTTTTCATTATGCCCTGCAGTTGTAATCTGTGAAGTGCCACACCCATGTTATATTTGAAATGTCTCAAGAAAGCATCCATCAGATCTTCCCAAAACTAGATACACGAATGTTCAAGATGAGTGCCCCAATTAGTGTCATGCCAATCAAACTCTCGAAAGAAAACGTCTTCATGCAATACATCATGAGATGGCTCGTGGGACAAATGGTTCTTTTGGGTAATTTAAACTTTGGGAGATGTCACCGCCTATGGGATTAAGCCTAGCGTTGCGACATTTTCAAACTCAGCGCTTCCTTCGCCTTCTATGGCTCTCACTCTCAGTCAGCCTCGACTTCCATTGGTGTAACGACATGGGGAGAAGATTCCATTTCAGGTTGTTTTGTCATCGTCATGCTCACAATGCTTGACTAAAGCATTTCCTTAGGTGCCATGAAATTGATTGCCCCAAGTTTGTTTTCTCCTTCAACTGCGTTATTCTCGGCCCTTTGAGTGTAAACTTGCCCAGTTCTACTCCAAAGGTGAAGTGTAATATGGGGAAAGGCCATGTGAGAGGAAATTTTGGGCCTCTCGATCTTTGTGTTGAGGTTGGGGTACACACGAATCTCCAGGGCTTTGTAAGGCATTTAGGACCTTTAGGATTCAGTAACTGGTTGTGGTGCTCATTCAATTGTTGAATATCAACTTCCACCCTTTCTTGAACTTCTCCTTGGTTCTCCAAGATTTACTAACAGGTTCAAGTCCTTTAGGGTATCTTGGATTTTTTTTTTTTGAGATCTTATTAGATGAAACAAAAAGAGAAAAAGAAAATAAAGATGAAAAGAAAAAGATAAAAGAATGTAGTTCAAATGCACTAGTCAGAAATTATAAAGCCATGAAAACATCGTCCCGATATAATTTGGAAATTAACACGAAACAGAGTCAATAAGGCAGCCCATCATTCAGAAGTTCCCAAGATGTGAGTCATAAGAAGTCCTGGTCAACTATCTCGGCCTTGGCCATCACCTTCTTCATTTCTCCGATCAATTCTTGCTGCAATTGAGGAAAGTTTCAATCCCCTTATGCAAGTTAAATATCGACACCGCAAACTCAGCATCAGCTAATAGCTTAAGGATGTATTCAATGACTTCATTGGCAAGGGAAGCTAGTTGTGAGAAACTTCTTTTTCAATTCTTTGTAATTCGTCCTTATTCAACAACATGCTCACTTGCATCTGAGTCATCAATTCTCAATGTCTTCTTTTTAGCTCAATGCCAACACTCCTTCAGTTTTGCCACTACTGTCTTCACACGCTGCTCAGCACCGTGAAATTGTTTTTCACAATTCGGGTCAGGAGAAATTAACTTGAATGACAACTTGATTGTCTTGACCCTTTCTGCGACTCATTGGCTAAAGGAATGTTTCATTGACAGTCCATGATCTTGGACCTTTCTACGAAGCGAACAACATTGCCCTCAAGGGTTCTTAACTTGATGAAGCATTTCAGCAAAGATTCATTCTTCATATGATCTGCAATGTGGCAAGAGATGCAGGTATTGGTGACCCTCTCACAGGATACCCAAATTTTTTTTTTCTTTTCCCCTTTTTTATATTTTGTTTTTTTTTCTTTTTTCTCTTTTCTCATTTTTTTTTTCTGTTGTTTTTTTTTTACACACACTCAACAATGGATACCCATGAGGGGGACATTAGGATAATTCTCGCAACGGCGTGCGATGCATGATATTTGCTGCAAAGAAAACCCACGATTTAAAAATTTCCTCCTCTACGCTTGCATAAAGTTGTGCTCATTCATCTGCCCCTTTCATCTTTGGTTTACATTGCAGTAGTTCACCTAGGGGACATGTGGCATTCAAAGCGTCCTTACTCGTGCGAGAAATGAAGCATACATACAACATCGGTAAACACCTAACATCTTCCTGACCTTTAACTCATGACACTGATTAAGAGTCCCATAAATTCCAGTTAGGACAACCGATACTGGATGCTCAGATCAAACTTTTTATCTCGCAAATGCATTCTTGGCAGCACAGTCGACCAACTCCATGGTATTAGGAAAAAGCATGACACCATAGTGGATAAGAGCTAGTACATTCATGAATGTTTCCCAAATTTCCTCCTTGGTTAATCAATGCAAAAACCAGTCTAGGCATTCTTAAGCTAGTATGAATTCGCTTTCCAACTTTATAGGGTGCATTTTCGTGATTCTCATTAGCTGCAAGACAGGGGTATATTGCCCAAGGTGATTGTTTGGATCTTTGTCCTCAAGAAATGCATCTAAGATCAACTCAAATTCTTCTAATGTAGGCACCAATTGGAAATGGGTCATAGTGCTGAGCTAAAGCAAAAACTGTTGTCGTTTGGACCTCCACCTCTGACAGGATCAACAAATTCCCACACTCCTCCTGAATGCATTTTTCAAGGTTATCCTTCTTTCACCAGATCCCTCAAGTGACCGATGTTGCCCCCCCTTGGCCTCAATGCGTATGCTTTTGTTCAAAAAGTCTAAACTCAAATGCCCTTTGACTCAAAATCCCGTGTTAACTTCCATTTTTACCGTAATCACGACTTTATAATTTCTTGACTAGATCCCATAAAATGTGACAATACCAAAAAAACATGAGCAAAAAAGAAAGAAAGAAAAAAGAATGTACTGATATGTACATGGTGCTTGATTTTATTAAGCAAAAATGAGGGTTAGAAAACTACACACATCTCCCTTTGTCCCCTAACGGAGGTTCGACGCTTTAGATTCAAGGTCAAGTATATGCAATCTCACCAGGATAGTTCCCTGAGCCTAAGGATCAATGGTCACTAGAGATATGGCCCCCTTCACAGCATTTCCACAACAGTCGAGTAATCAACTAGGTGTGAAAATACAAATGAAGAAAACAGACTCTAGTTGGGGTTCTCACGATAACCAAACAGGAAGAATATCCCAAGTGGCACCGCTACACAACCCCTCTATTTCTAAGCTACACTCAGACCCGGGTATAGGGCCTCACTCAATAGATGCATAACATGTGTGTGTGAAGGGAGAATGCAATGCACCCAAACCCTCACCTGCAAAACAACTAGAAGATTCCCAGGCAGATATAAACATGTTTTCTACCCTAGGGTTCGATATCCAACAATTCACATGCAGTTATTCCAAATATCAAGCATAGATAAAGAAAAGGGAAAGAAAAACACAAAGCAAAACCACATTGAATTCACGCATCTAATTAAATGGCCTGACTCTCTAGCGGTCCCCAGTGCAGTCGCCATCTATCGCAACCGGAAAATCGCCACGGGACGACCATCCAAAAAAAGAAACGTTTTTGAAAAAGAATTTGGAGTCGCCACCATAGTTTATTCTGGAAAACTACGGAAAAACCATAAAATGACAAGGCAAGGTCTACAAAACCAAATTCTGGTTTCGGAAGTCGGTTACGTCTGGGGAAGGTGTTAGCACCCCCACAACGCCTGCCCTAAGGCAGTACCTTTAACTAAATACGCGAATTTGATGTGGTTTGCATAATGTTTAATTTCCCCTAAAAAATAAAACTCTAAAGAAAACGAAATATTTTTTTTGCGTTTTTTGTGCCCGACAAGGATTGACCTTGCTCCTACGTATTCTCAATTGGACTGAGAAATCAGGGTTACGTAGTTCTTTGAAACCGTTTGGAAAGTTTGTTGGAGACTTTGTTCGGAAAATTTGTTGCGAAAATTTGTTTGAAAAATATTTGGAATTTTTTGGATTTTTTGGAAAGTGAACCTGACAAGGACTAGCCTTGCTCCTATGTATCTCCACTTTGGATGGAGAATCAAGGATCACGTAGTTCTGGCCGAAAGATTGATTGTTTGTTTGAAGATGTTTTTAGGCTTTGAAGCTTTTATATTTTTTTTGGTATTTTTATAGAAAAAAGGAAAAGGTTTTCAGCACAAGGCCAACAAAATGGTCGCACGTGTGCCTAAACCTTTTAAAATAATTTTTTGTTGATTTTTGAAAGAAGAAGAAAAAGGTTTTCAGCACAAGGCCGACAGAATGGTCGCACGTGTGCTTGAACCTTTTAAAATAATTTTTTGTTGATTTTTTGAAGGAGAGGAAAAAGAAAAAGGTTTTCAGCACAAGGCAGACAGAATGGTCGCACGTGCACTTAGCCCTTTTAAAAATAAATTTTTGTAAGAAGAAGAAAAAGGTTTTCGGCACAAGGCAGACAGAATGGTCGCACGTCTGCTTAAACCTTTCAAAATAAGTTCTTGTTGACTTTTTTGAAAAAAAGAAGAAAAAAGTTTTCAGCACAAGGCAGACAGAATGGTCGCACGTGTGCTAAAACCTTTTAAAATAAATTTTTATGATTTTTATATTTTTTATTTTTAACAAACATATAATGATAAAACAAATTCTAAAGCTAAAGAAATGAAAGCGAAGACAATAAAAAAAACAATACAGTCCAATAGGCCCAATAAGGAAAAAAGGAGTGCAGAAGACAAAACCAGGGGTGCAACATGAAACTTGTTGGCCCATGACCAAAGGTAGGGGTGCAGCAGATGAAAAATGGGGGTGCATTTGGTAGTTGCTGGTCAGGCCCAAGATAGGGGGTGCGGCAGCAAAATTGGAGGTGCCACTGGATATTTTGCTGACCAGGCCCAAGGCCTCTTTCTTGTTTGCAGGAAGGAAATGGTGGTATGAATAGAGTTGCAGGTGACAGCTGGAAGAAAGAATGGGCCCAATAACCAGGCTAAAGCCCTTTTGTTTTTTCTTTGTCTGCAGAAATGGAATGGGGGTGCGAATTGGAGTTGCAACTCAACAGAAAGAAGAAGGCGGCCCAAGCCAGGCCCAAGGCCCTTTTGATCTGAATCAGAAACACTAGGGGTTTTCCATTCTCATCCCCATTTGTGCAACGGCCAAGAGACCTAAGGTCTCCCTCTCCGAGAAAAGGAAAACTCTGGAGGAACTCACCTCCGCCACTCCGTCCCTGCCTCACTCCGAACGACCACTACGAGCTGCTGTCCACGGCGTCACCGGCGACACCACACCCCCACCGAAGCCACCGCCGGCCACTCACGCACTCACCGCCCTCTCTCTCTCTCTGCTTCGAAAACGGCGACCCAGGGAAGGGTTTGCCTCTGCTGCCTGCCCACTGTTCCAGATACCACCGCACCGGCTGTCGTTCGCCCAAAGACGCCGTCAGCATAAGTCTTCATAGGAGAAGACTATCCGAACACCGAGACGCAAAACCCTTGTCCGTTTCCTCCACAGATGCGACTCCAAGACTGCTACTCATCTTGCTTTGTTTCCTTGCTCTAATCAGGGTTGAAGGCTTGATGCCTTTCGGAATCGCTGCCAGCGTGACGACGCAAACGGACCAGAGAACACAGCCTATCATAGTGCGCTGTGTGTGGGTTTTGGCTGTCGAGCTCTATTAGAATTAACCGAATGAAAGAGCTCCATCACTTCTAGGTCAACAGCAACTCAAGCAGCGTGGAGAGTGAGCCGACCATGATTCCATGAATTTCTTTGAATGTTATTCTGTCTTTGTGAAAGAAGACCTTGAGATTTTGTCTATTTTGCTTTGGTTTTCTGTTTTTGTGATGAGTGGTGCAGTGATTTTGATTGTGAGAATTTTGGTTCAGTGATTGAAATCCGGTAAGAATGGGCAATGAATGTTGGAGTTGAGGTTGGAATTGTTGTGATGAGTCTATGAAATATGTTGTTGGCTAATGCGTGCCAGGAGATGGTGATTTGGAAACCAGGGGTAGTTACGGGTATGGAGAGAGAGGAGTGGTGAGCCAAAGGGGACTGTCATGTGTCATGTTTGTTGAGGTGGTTTTTTGGCTAATGGGTCAATGTGTGTTGTGCGTGATGAATTATGAAAGGATGATGATGAAAACAATGTGTGTAAAGAAAGGAGGTGCTGCCCAGAGATTATGGAGGGCTCGGATGAAGAACGTAGGTGTTGGAGGTCATGGCAAGCGGTCTTCTCTGTTTTTTTTTTTTTTATTTATTGAATTTCTAAAGATAGAAGGAGTATGTGGTTGTATTTGATGATTGAAGGGATGAATTTCTGAAGAAAGGTGATTACGGGTTAGGCAAAGCAGAGAGATGCAATGTGTGTGCTGGGCGATGAGGCGTGGTATTGTTTATGGGTGTCGTGATGGGTTGTGCCTTTCACTGAAGGCCTCCCTCTGTTCCCTCTTTGCCAGTATATCCTCCATCATCGTAACACTCTCTTCTCCCCCTCCCCATGAATCCCTCCTTCCTCCTTTTGTTGAAGACCCTTTTCGCCTACAAGTTTCCTTTCCCAATTGTCCATCCGCGTCTGCCAACCAATCGTGCTTTTTCCGTTCCTCAAGTCCCGGCCTGCAGAAACCGTTTTCTGCTTTTCCTTCCCAGCACAGAACGCGACAAAACTCTCTCTCTCTCTTTCTTTTTTTTTTTTTGCTAATGACAAAATGGCATTCTACACTTTTCTTTTTTAATCTTTTTTTTTTAACTATATTAACCATATTAAAGAAAAACTAAAAAGTAAAATTAAAAGTCTAAAAAGAGAATTCCAAAAAGAGATTCAAAATAACAATAAAACAAAAACAATAAAACAATAAAAAAATAAAAATGAAAATAAGTGAAAAATAAAAATAATAATAATAATAATAATAATAATAATAATAATAATAATAATAATAATAATAATAATAATAAAGAAACATGGAACATGAAAAGAAAAACAATAAAGTTAGAACATTTCCAGACGAAATTGAGTGTTGACATCTGCGTTAAATTTTTTTGTTTTCTAGGTAGTTTTTGTTGTGTCTTGTATACAGTTTTGCATATTTCTGTTGATTTCTGGACTTGGTTTAGATTGTAGATGTGTCTTTCACTTCATTGATACTCTGATTGGTTTGAAATCCTTGCTTTTTTCTGATTGGAAGATGATTATGATGTTTGAGAGGGTGATTTGATTGTGACAGAAATACCCTGTGTGAGAAATTGAGCCACTTGATATTCTTTCTTGTGTGTGATATGTCTCTTGATTGCTTGCACATATGTCTTGACTTTACTCTTTTTGATGTTTCTTAATTGATATGCATTTTTGGAAGTGATAAAAGCAATTTTGTTCTTGAGCCTCTCTAGCCAAATGAGCCTACCTTGTTGTGATCCTTTGATAGCCCCTTTGAGCCTTTACTTTCCCCATTCTTTGTTTTGAAGCTCATACACTAGCCCTAACTGAAAAACCATGTTTACCTTAACCTTAGGGAATTTTGGAGCTTTGGAAATGTTTTGGGAATAAGTGTGGTCTCCCTGGGGATTTTGAGGAATTGGCTAGTTGGTTCCTCTTCTTGTTTTTGTTTTTGTAAATATGTTGTGTATCTTGTCTCTTGAAGTTGTGTTCTGAAAAGAGAGAAAAGAAAAGAGACAAGATGAAAAAAAAATCAAATATAGAAAAATGAAAAAAAAACTATTTGTGAATAATGGAGTCAAGAGAGGATTGAATTAGAGGGTTTTGGGTGTGATTTGACTGTGTTTTCACTTGTTCGTCATTGCTCCTCTATTCCTTTTGATTTGTAGCTTCTCATCCATATTTATCCTCCCTTGTCCTTGGCCCCATTTCATCCATAAAAGACCTTTTGATTTGAACATGCATAGATGTTTTGAGTGTTGATATTAAAGGCTTGCCAAGTCTGTTAGTTACTTGCTTTCTTGAGTGCATTGAGTTCAAACTGTTTACCCTAGATACTGGAGAGAAACACTGATGGTGCATCTGTGAGGTTCTGTTACTTTTGATTCACCTCTTGAGCTGATTGATTATTTTGTTATGCTTTGAACTGCTTGGATGATTTCATGAGTATCTGCTTTCCCTGACTCTGTGTGGGATACTGTCCACTTCCTTTCATCGTCCAGATTTCTTGAGATTTGTGTAATTCTGTTTGTTTCTTTCATTGTGAGTCTTTGTTTTCTGTCTGTTAGGTCTGTGTCACCTCCCTGATGTCCTATGAATTGTTCCTTGTTCGACGTCTTGATTTTTTCTAGGAGTGCAAAAGACTAAGTGTGGTCTATTTTGATAAGTCATTATTTTCTATTACTCACTTAGCTTTTTGCACCATATTGTGTTAGTGAAATGTGTTTAACTCTCCATTTTTATCTCATTTTCACTATTTTGGCTGAATTTCAAGACTAAATCTTATCTGGATTAATTTGAATTATTTGGGCTTAATTATTTCAATCATTTCGTGCAGGACAATTACTGTTGAGAGGTTGAGAAATAGTGCATCGAAGGTGAGCGAACGGTTTGCTGAAGATGACCGAACGGTCTACTGAAGTCTTTCAGCGAGTGGTCTTGATGCTACGCCGATCACTTTTTTTGAGCCCTTACTGAACCGGACGGCCTTAGAACAACTACATGACCAAACAGCCTTCCAAGAGTTTGGCCGAACAGTCCTGGAAGTATTAGTATGAACACAACAGTTGGCAAGGTGTGCTAGACCGAGCAATGCATGAACCGAACGGTTTACTGAAGACTTGACCGAACAGTTTACTGAAGTCCTGACCGAACGTTCTCAGTAGTCTTCGGGCTTACACTTAATGGTCGAGCATTCCAAACCGAACGTCCAGTTAATGACTTAGACCGAAAGGTCTTGGAAGCCCATACCAAACCGAGAATCTACACTGAATGGCCGAGCACCACAGACCGAACAGTCTTGTAAAGATTGCATCGCACACCAGCGAACCAACCTACAGAGCAGTGTTGAACTGAACGGTCTGTGGAGACTATACCGAACAGTTTGTTCAATGACCTGAATAGTAGGACACATGGCCTAGGGTTTATGTTCTTTTTGGTGGTCCCCACTCATCCTTAAAAGATGACATACCCTAGGGATGAGAATCCTACCAGCCATCATTTTCTAAAACTAGCCGCCACTTTCAAATATTCTGCTGAGGGCTTGGAACATTTTTCTTTTTCACGTTTTTTTTCTGGAAACATGTTGATACTACTAGACTTTGGTTGAATGAAAGGTGCTTGAACGTTACTGTATGCTTTCAGCCGCCACTCACTCTGGAGTTTTTGTTTTTTTTTTGCTGCAACGTTTTTTTTATGAATATTGCTTTTAAAATATTGCTTGAACGTGATATGGAATGAGAAGCAGTTGAATCATCATTGCACACAACACACAGAGGTGTCACGCCTTGCTTTTGAGATTTATTTTTATTTGGAGTAAAACAACTGCTGCCACGATTTTATATTTCTTTAGAGAAACATTTCATTCTACTGCAGCTCACATGGTGATTGATGGGTGTCGCAACCCATACAAATTTGATTGCATATAAGAAATGCAGTATAGCTAGGAAGTGACTCTTAGGTCGTCTCTCAAGGACCAAATGTGGTTCGAGT
>NC_028351.1:23481363-23485295 GCF_000741045.1 Vigna radiata var. radiata | reverse complement strand
TATCATCCAACCAAATAAAATGCAAAGAAAAACGTGAGGAACAGCAGCAAAGGGAGAGGAAAACGAAATAAAAGTTACTCAAACCCAACATCCACCATGGAAATGCAAAGACAAGCTCCAAAGCTCAAGCTCCAAGCATAAAAAACAAGCAAATGGAAGTGGAAATGAATTGTTTTTCACCACCAATAAGCTAAGAAAACCAAGAGTTAGTTAAGAAACAAAGAAAATCTGCATCTTGTTCATTGAAATGGGGTCCACAATCAATTAAAAACCCTAACCTAAAAGGCATATGTCCTACATATGGGTTTTTTACAAAATTGCCCCTAAAAGGGTCCAAAACTCCTAATTCTAATTAAGGACTTCTAGGAAACGAAATTACAACTTTAATAAGGATCTAAATGACTAAATGTTGAGCCTTTGAATGTGCCACGCCATATCTTAATGCTCCAGATGATGTTTCCACAACTTCCCTGCAACCAGAAATGCACTTAATCAGCTCAAAAAATTCAAATTAGCACAATTACGAATTTTCGACCAAATTAAGCAGAATTCGGAAAACGGGGAAATAACAGAGAATTAAACACAATTCCCTGGTTTATTTAAGTGCAATAAACTAAATATAGTTCAAGGAATAACGACTCATCAGTGATGCATTGAATTTTGTTTCTTTTCAAGCTTAATTTGGCACGGTGCACATTTTGGTTGCTTTACTTTCTTTCTAGTCTACTTTGTTTAATGCTTACAATGAGAAACTTTGNTATTAGTTACTTGGAAACGAATTCAGCTTTACTCATTTTATTTTATTTTCATTTTTCAAGTGTTTTTAATTTTTAGTGTTAGTGATGAATTCAAGTTGTGTGAATTTCATTTAAATGTTAGCTTAGGTTAGTTGGTTTGTCGTTAATAAAATTACTTTGTTTGCATGAGATTCTTGCACTTTAATTGCCATACTGCTACTCTGATTCTGCTCAATATTTAATCTGTAGTCTTTCTGCGATTAGGTATACACTTAGTTGCCTAATCGGTGTCAATTCTTCGCTTAGTTGATTAGACTGTATGGTGGATGACTGATTAACTTTGTGCATTGCATTCGCTTAGTCTGCAATTTTGAAGACCGAATTAGCCTTCGCTTAGTTGGGTGATTCATGTCAGATTTGGATTAGAGTAGTGTGTACTTGTCGTTAATCTGTGATTGGAAGCTTAGTAATTCAATTAATGACCAACCGTTTTCATTCTACATTTTATTCCATTTTTACATCTGTGTTTGTAATTCCATTTCTACATTTCTGTAGCATTCGTGTTTTAATTTAGTTTATCCGCAATCAAAATCCTTTCACAAAACCCCCCACTAAGTGTTAGACCTAATTCCTGAACCACTTTTGGTCCTTGAGAGACGACCTAGGAGTCACTGATGGGTGTCGCGGCCCATGCACATTTGATTGCATATGAGAAATGCAGTATAGACTAGGAAGTGACTCCTAGGTCGTCTCTCAAGGACCAATTTTGCGGTTCAAGAATTAGGTCAGGCACGAAGTGAGGGGGTTTGTGAAAAGTTTTGTGAATGCGGATGAACTAAATTAAAACACAGATGCAAACAGAAATGTAAAAATGGAATCAAATACAGAGCAAAAACGGTCGGTCATCAACTCAATTACTATGCTTCCAATCCCAGATTAAAGACAAGTACATACTACTCTAATCTAAATCCAACACGAATCACCAAACTAAGCGAAGGCTAATTTGGTCTTCAGAATTACAGACTAAGCGAATGCAATGCATAAATTTAATCAGTCATCCACCGCGACCTATTCCATGATCTGAATAAATTTGAAATATTTAAGGGGTATATGCCGCGGTTGCCCGCTGAACCACGACATATAGTTCCAAAAATAATTTCAAAAATGCCATTTTTATTATTTTTTAAGGAGTATAGGCCGCGGTTAAGTTGGTAACCGCGACATATTCCCCTATATTACCGCGGTTAAGTGTAGAACCGCGGGATATTCCCCTCTTTAGATTAAAAAAATAAAAATCGCGAACAGTTTCATCTTCTTCGCGAAACAGTTTCAGACCTGCGCATTGCTTCATTCTCCGTTAACAACGACCCTATTCTTCCATTCTCTATCGTTTTGCATCGTTTAAACTGCATTTTGTTCGGTGCATTTGCCATTTTTTACGTTGGGGAAGATTTTTGACCGATCAGAATCGTCATTTTCTACCCTGAGATCATGAACTTCTGCTGTCATTCCTCTTACGCCGTGCCATTGTCGCGCCATTCCTTCTCGTCGTGCCCATTCTAGGTATTTGATGCCCTTCGTCGTTTTGATCTTTTCAACATGATTTGTTCGTTGTTTTTGCATAATAATAATTACTGTTGTTTGATAATGTAGACATAGAAAATATATTTTTATGGTAACTTAGAATTATTAGAATTTTTATAATTATTAGAATTATTAAAATATGAAAACATAGAAATTATAGAATTATGATAATTCCTAAACCTTAAAATATTTGAGTAATCACTAGGTGAAATTATAATGTTNNNATGTANGAAATTGCAAGTTTGATTTTCAGTAGCTTATCTTTTTATGTAAAATTTAGGAATGGATCGAAATTGGATTAATTTACCACACATTAGTGCTGAGTACGAGAGAGGTGTAAAGGAATTTATACAATTTGCGCAACGTAATGAGGGGAGAAGTGATGATGAAGTGTAGTTTAGATGTCCTTGTGTGAACTGTTTGAATGGGAGAAAGTTGAACGCAACCCAAATTAGAGAACATTTTATCTGTGATGGTTTCCTAAGATGTTATACAACATGGATATGGCACGAAGAAGAAATGTACTTTCCGACTGACTCGCAAACTGAAAATGTTACTGACTCCACCATGGAAGAAGATCGACCAGATGAAGACAAATTGGAGGACATGATCCGCGATGTCGGCGCAGAAAATTTTACCAAAGCTCATGTGTATGACACGATGTCGACTGTGTTAGAATCGACTGCAGCGAAATTGTTAGCGTGGAATAACAAACCAAGAGGGGTTTTAATATAAATGTGTGCCTTTAATTTCTTCTCAATTTATCTTACTACACAAATAATAAATATAAATAAAAGAGTAAGGTTGAGAGAAATTTGCACAGATAATTTTACACTGGTTCGGATCTTACCAATCCTACGTCGAGTCGCTTATCTCAAACCAAGATAAACAGTTCACTAATCACAAAACAATTACAAATTACAATCACAAATTTGTAAGGGTTTAGAAACCACCTCTCTTGATACCACAAGAGATGAACCTGCACCTCCTTTGAATCTTCGCAAAGGATAAGACACCTCCTCTGAATACTTCACGAATGATGAAACACCTCCTCTGAATACTTCACGAAGGATGATCCTCTTCCAAACACCTCCTCAGACGACCAAGGATGAACCAGTTATTCCTCCGTCACCGTAGTTGCAATGTACCAGCACCACAGACAAGAGTTTCCTTAGCTGAGCAAGAGCACACACTTCTCAAAGAGTTCTGAGTGTTTTTGCGCAAGGGAAGAGTTGTTGTTGATGGATAAAGAGAGCCTATAAATAGATTCAAGCAAAAACTCTTCCATTCTACGAAACTGGTCATTTAACGCATTTAATCGATTAATTATAGTGTTAATCGATTAAAATAAGTACAACGGCTAGTTTTTCAAATGAGAAACCTCCAACGACTAGTATTAATCGATTATTCTCAGGATTAATCGATTAACTAATCGATTAAAACTTGCTTTAATCGATTATTCCAAAGCTTATTGGGTTTTGGCTTCTGCAGCGATTTTAATCGATTATATCAAGGATTAATCGATTAAAACGGGGAAGTTTTGATTCTAAACAACAAATACAAAATATAAAGGTACAAGAATCAAAACCTACTACAAATCTAAGTCCTAAA
>NC_028351.1:23477650-23480387 GCF_000741045.1 Vigna radiata var. radiata | reverse complement strand
TAATCATCCATATCGAAGGTTAAAAAAAGCAATCAATTAGGATCAAGAGAGGGACGAAGCACCAAATCCACTTACTGGCCTTCAAGTTCTTGAAAAAGTTAATAAAATACATCATGTATTTGGGAAAACATCCAAGAAGTCATCTGTAACAACCCGTTGGAAGAAGAAATCAATATTCTTTGATCTTCCATATTGGTCAAAGTTAGATGTTCGACATTGCATATCTTTATGTATGAATTTTCAATTTCTGTATAAGTATTTTATTAATATCACATAAGTTTTCCTTTTATATATTTCCTATGATTACTATTACATGTTTTGTTAAATTATATGATATTACATAAGTCTTTTATTAATATTTCATGTTGCTATTTATTTTGACAGATATATGGTTGATGATCATCCACATTCTTCAGGGGATGAGGCTCCCCCTACCAGATCCACTAGAGGACCCACTAGGATGAAACAACTTGATCAGAAAGAATAGTGGTGAAAGAACTCTGGTGAATGTGAACGTCATCACGGGTGCGGCAACTGGCCCCTATGTAGATGACTTCCGATCATACCTTGGAGTAGTGGGCTGTGATAGGATTAGTATTCTCACTCCATCTTTTGATCATGTGTCCGAGGTTGATCGGAACGTTATTTGGAACGATATATTGGTAAGTTAGTTAATATCATTTGAATTGAAATTTGTTTATATTGATAATTTTGTACTGATACAACTTTATTATGTTTATTTCATCTGACATTTGACATTCCAAATGTCGCAACACTTAGAAATAAGTGTTTGTCAACTGTTGCTGAAAAGTTTAGAAACTTTAAAAGTAAGTTGACATCAAGATACATCTTTGGACACCTTAAACATAAGTCTCCATGTAGTTCATATAAGTCCATTGATGAGGAGACTTGGCGGCTTTTTACAGAGAGTCGGATGTCGGAGGAATGACAGGTTAATATAGTTGATATTATTCAATTCCTCATAAACAAATATATATCATATGAACTAATTAATTAATGTGTATGTGACAGGCAATTAGAAGCAAAGCACAAGGAACAANTNCTCANAACAAAAACCCCCACCTATTATCTCGTGGTGGGTATAGGAAGCTTGAGGAGAAAATCCTCAAGCAAAAGGCAGATGCTAGACCACCATCTCAGGGTGGTAGCCCCCCTCATCCTCCTTCTCCACCTTCTAGACATGAAAAATGGAAGTTGGCTCGTATGAGACCATCGGGCACCTACTCTTCCGACACTGCACGGGAAATTTCTGAAAGAATTGTAAGTTATCATTGTTCCTAAAATAATAAGTATTTTCATTATACATACTACATTGAGCTTTTTAAAGAATAATGGTGTTTTGTAATGTTGTAGGACTCTTTGGTTGAGCAGAGCTCCCAAGGTCAATTCACTCCAGAGGGTCACCAGGATATTCTTGCTGCTGCGATTGGATGACCTGAGCACCCTGAACGTGTACGTGCTGCTGGTCCTGGAGTAGGAATTAAAGATTATTTTGGGAGCTCTTCTCGTCAGCCTTCATATGCATACAGCGAAACACAAAGAGAAAGGACCGACCGGACCTTAGAGAGGAGATTAGAAACGAGGTTAGATCAGAGCTCAGGGCTGAATTCAGCGCCATGTTCCAGTAGCAGTTTGAGAGCTATGGCATGCGCCCGGTGCCATCTCCTGTACAGCAGGAACAGGAACATGTTGTGCCTCCCACAGGTAAACTTAATAAACATTTAAGTGCAATTATTTCTATCTTTTGTATAATCTAACATTTACTCTGACAGGTAGAAGCGGGAAAGGAAGTTGTTCCGCATCAGCCGTCCCAGGGGATGACATGGACGATGGTAGTCCATGTCTGCTATACATTTTAGAGGATACCGAGACGGTCCTGGTAGCTCGTGGAACACTGTTTAGGTCAGCGACTGTTGTTCATAGTATGCAACTATTAGAGGATGAGGTCAAGGTCTCAGTGGACCAAATGATCATACTAGATGCCTCAGTTCCTCTGGCCACAGAAGAGATTTTCACTATGGAACAAGCATTGAAGTCCTTTATCGCTTAGCCTAAACATTTGGTTGGTTCAGTTTCTGAACCCTCGGTATGAAATTCTTCTTTACACTTCTCAATTTTAAAGATTATTGATGTCAAAACTTATCTTATTTTTTCATGTAACAACAGANGCANGCACAGGAGAAGATTCCTCTATCTGAGGATGATCCTCTTGCTTCATTGNATCTACTTGCTGACATCCTTGAAGATAAGTCTTTGGAGGTTGAGTATGATGCTAATGTATTTGGGAGAGCCTCTGAGGTCCCAATATACCTTCATAGCCAAGATGTCAGTGAGCTTGCATCGGGAACACAAGAGTTGAATATTTCAATTATTCAGCTATGGATGATGTAAGTCTATGAGCAATTATTTATATATAAAATTGATCTATATATCAAGTATCCTTATATCAAAGCTAATTTTTGATTTCAGGTATATGTCTAGGGTCAGTAACAAGTTGGGGCGTTCTGATGATTATGGATTCATTGATCTCCAATCAATTCATGAATCAAATGATTTTGATCAGATCAACAGCAAGCTGATAAGAAGTTTTGCAAGCGGCAAGAAAATATACTTTTTGCCTTATATATCCGGGTAAGTGAACTTTGTTAACATAATAAAGTTCCATATGTGATTTTAATATATAATAGTTAAGTTATTATGAATTTCAGGTGCCATT
>NC_028351.1:23456139-23477385 GCF_000741045.1 Vigna radiata var. radiata | reverse complement strand
AAGATTGCTTGGATTTCTCTGAAGGTTTGACATATGCTAAAGCCATACTTTGTTATAGTTGTTTTATTTTAATGTTATTCACTAACTATTTTCAACTATGATGATATATTGTAGTGTAACAGACAAAATGGGTCATATGAGTGCGGATACTATGTAATGTATTGGATGGCCCATATTGTTCGTTCTCACATGACAAGAAGCTGGGAAACGGTAATATTTAACTTTAACAAATTTTGATTTTTTTCCCAAATTTAGAATTCATATACACTAATTAATATGAATTGTCTTGTGCAGAAATTCAAGACTACTACACCAGTTCCTGAGAAGCCATTATTATTCATGAGGAACGCTGCTGCGAAGTATATAGTTAGATTATACAATAGATCTTAGTTACTAGATTTAAACATTGCATTTGATTAGATTGTATTTTATTAGACTTTGTACTATATTTGATGTCAAAATACATTTCAACATGTGTTTGTTCTGTTGAAAATGAATTTGAACGTGTATTTGATAGGCAGGTCTGTTTTTGTGGTAGTGGATATCACAAAAATAGACCTACAACTTTAAAAAACTGCAGGGGAATCACAATCGCGGCATATTATATGCGTTTTTTTTTCTTATTTTATGGACCTTTGGCCGCGGTTAGTGCAAGAATCGCGGCATATTCCTGGGTCTTTTACCGCGGTTCTAATCGCGGCATATACTGGAACAATTTTTTTTTTTTAAAAAAGGGGTTTAGGCAGCGGTTCCTTGTACAACTGTGGTATATTCCCCAACCTTTTTACCGCGGTTGTAACCGCGACCTAAAGTCTCTAACTTACTACTGCGGCTGAATATGTCGCGGTTCGTAAACTGCAACGTAAAGTGAAAAATAACCGAGGTAAAAGCCTCTCGCTGCACTAGTAAGTATGGCAATTAAAGTGCTAAAATCTCAAGGAAACAATGTAACATCGCTAATGACCAACCAACTAACCTAAGCTAACATCACAAATAAATCAAAAAAAATTTGCATGATTCACTTGAATTGAAATTGCTAAATCATAATGCAGAGAGAAGAAATAAAATGCCAATTTCGTGAACCATTTAAATGCAATAAATAAATAAAGAAAAACGCATGAGCTGAAATGGAATTGCTGATACAAGAAAAGTGCACATTAAAGCTAAAGAAAATAAAAACAAGCGTCAAGCTAATACATGGAATGTTGATTGCAACAGCTTTCAAGCACCTCATCACGGAAAACAATAAACTAAAAACTAACGAATGAACAGTGACCATGTATATATCAATATGTGAGACTTAAATGCATGATTTCTAATATATAAAATATAAAAATCTGGTTCAAGACAAAGTAACGTTGCTAGAATAAAAAAAAACTTTCAAAGGTTTCAAAAGCCAAATAACATAAATACACCGTGCTGCTGCAGCAAAAATAAAATGAGTGCAAGCTTTCTAAATAAAGAAAAATAAATGCACCGTGCTGATTTTTCTTAGAAGAAAGAAAGAAAAATCATGTGGGAAACGGCTGCACCTTAACCGTGATACCTCATTAATCCAAAAATAAAAATATAAGGCTGATGCCCATTTTTTTATTCAACCATTTCCAAGAGTATAAACATGTTTGCAGCAGGATTTCCTCATTCACCTTACGGCCTCATCCATTCAGCAACACGTTCAAAACAACACCGCGACCCATATTTTTGAAGCTGGCAGCAAGCAACTTTGGAAGAAGCACAACATCACCGTCCAGCTTCATTCGGTCCAGAGTTTTAGAGTCCACCTTCACGGCCCATGCATCAGCGCTTCACACTCCAACACGTCCAAGCATCAGGATCAATCCAGCAGCTTGATGACAGCACTCCAGCAATGCTTCTTAGCCCATGCAAGTCCAACATTCACTTCGAGCAAGCCTGGGTTTCACACTCCAACTCTAGTAGAAATCCACCAACTCACGGCTTCATTCGGCAACCAACTCCTCAATCACGGTCCATTAAGCTTGGCAACAAAGCACCTACATGCACTTAAGGAAGATGTCACGGCCTGCAACGTCCCAGCAGCACATGGAGGCAACAACGTGTTTTCTTATTCATCCCAGCAGCCTGTCACACGTCAAAACTTGAGTGGTGTCTCGGTCCAGCTTGGGAGAAGAGATCCAGCACATGCAGCTTGGAGCAACCTCCACGGATCCAACAGCTGAAAACAACCCATATTGGAAGCCTTCTCCATGGTCTACACTAAAAAATTCTTCATCTTCATAACCCCAGTTGTTACCCGAGAATGAAAGAAGCAACAAGAGTTCCACCTTCATCCACGGCCCAACACATGTGATTTCACTCAAGAAGAAGATTGGAGGTACACATGGAAGAATTCAGCAACCGATGGGCTTGCAGCCTTGGGCCAGTGATGAGTCAATATTTTATTGATTTCACTTAGTTTATTGTGCTAGAATTAATCAGGGAATTGTGCTTAATTATCCGATATTTTCCCGTTTTTCTAATTATGCTTAATTTGACCGGAAATTCTAATTTTAATTAATTTGAATTATTTGAGCTAATTATTTGCATTATTAATTGCAGGGAAATTGTTGGATTATATTTTGGGACTTAAAGAGAATTGCCACATCAATTTTATTCTAAGCTTAAATGTGAAAGAGGTGTGGATTTCAATTTTGGGGTGCACACGGAGATGGGCTAGACTCCAAGCTTCGTGTTGGATTTCACGATCCATGGATAAAAGAATTTTTGAACTTTTAAAAGTATAATCCTGAAGCCAGCGTGCAAGGGCTAGATATTTTTCATTATTTTATGAAATAAGTTGCCACCTAGGACCGGACATTGCTAATATATTCATTTATAAGAAAGGCATGGACTGCTGCAGGTGGCTTAATCCATTTAAAAGATAACATGGGCCCATGGGGCAATTAATTTGGAGAGACGGTCCAGCTTGCTTGGAATAAAAAAATTCATTCTAGCACAATGTGGAAGAGGCCTACATTGGGGAGCAGCTGCCACATCTCCCGGACGTCCCATGAGCACACTACAAGCTGCCGCCGAGAGGGCAACACGCGGACTCAGTAGGATTCACTTGGTTGCAAAAAGCTTTAACTCCAATCTTCACACGGCATCAACATCCAACATGAAAACAAGCAACGTGCAGCTCATTCATTCTTCTTGGAGCTGAAGCACCTCACGGCCCAATACTAGCAGTCCACGTGCATCAAGCAGTTGCAGCCCATCATCCTCATTCACGGTCCAGCTGCATTGAAGCCTCGGTCCAGCATTCATCTTCACACCACATTGCAGTGTTGCATTTATTTTGCTGGGAGCAAAACAACTCACGGCCCAGCAATCTGCCCCTATCCACCTTCACACGTCCTGCATGGTCTCGGTTCTGCTTTGCGCGTCCAGACTTGTCATCCAGCAAAGGGCGCCTCATTCCAACAATTGAAGACATGTCCAGCTTAGGCAACCCATGAGCACATGAGAAATATCAGCAGCTTCACAGCCCACATGCAACATCTTCATGCCTCCGAAAGTCCAACAAGTCCACCTTTAGCAGCTTAGCTCGGCAGCAGCTGGTTCAACATGGTAGCAGCAGCCCATTGATTTTTTATTTCATCCAGCCTCCATGGATCCAGCTCTACACAGACACAACACATGCATCCAACACGTTATGGATTGGGCAGCAGCTTGGGAGCTAGATCAGCAAGGAGTTCACATGCAGGCCTTGAGCAGCATCACCGTCCAGCAGCTCACGGCCTAACATATATAGAAGCATTTAGCACATCTAGGAGCTGCAGACGGTGATTACGGATGGGGAAACTCCACATTCACGGCGGGTCCAGTTCCATCACGATCCAGCAAGCCCCACGAGCAACAGGTCTAGTTGAGCCTCTCGTATGCAACATTCTCTCGTCCACGTGAATTCACCTAGCAGGGAAGATGACCCAGCAAAAGCAAAGGCCACCACGTTCCAGCAAAGTTGCTTGGGAGGTGCTGCAAGTCACGACTTGGCCCAATTCCAGAAAACATCACGCTGGCAGTAGGGTAGGGCATGCAGTCACTTTGAGAGGCTCTCTCTCCCTCTCGACAATTTTTGGGGGGATAGCCAGCACCCGCCACTTCTGATTTTGCTTGGAACGTTTTCTTTGAAAGATATTTTTGGTAATGGATAATGGATGAATGAAGAAACGTTGCTTTCTATTTCCGTTTTTTTTCTTTACTTATCGGTGATTTATTTAGGTACAACACGTTTCAATCTTTGCTTGTGTCCAGCGACTCGTTCAATTCATTTGTGTTTTTGAAGCAAAGGAATCATGTCCGCATAGGGTTACTTTATATATCATCTTTGTCTGCTCTTAAGAGAAAATATTAGGTGGCAGCTGTGACATTCAGAGGAGAAACATTTTCTTTCTTTTTAGTGTTTCATTGTTGAAGATTGTTAAAGGGTGCACATGGTTTGATGTTAGTGATTGTGATAGGAAATTTCGTTTCTGTTGCAGGGAATTGCTAACCTTTCTTTTCTATTTTATGAATTGAATAGTAGATGAGTTGGTTTGAGATGATGGGACGTTGGCAGCTCTTCTTTTGCATTTTATGAATTGTTAGCCTTTCCTTTCAATTATTCCTTTTGAAATAGAAGAAGCTAGCTTGCTTGGATAGAAGTAGGTGATTAGGTAGAGCTTGGGGCCCACAGTGGTGGTTTGGAGAAAAGGAATTATGCATTGATGTCACGGTTGCTGGGAGGAATCAAGCCTTTCTTTACTTTCATGGTATAAAAATAGTAGATTAGATGGAGTTGGGGTTGGGGCACTATCACGGTTTGGGGATGATTGGAGGAATTTATTTTCTTTATTTTAGAAGATAGGGAAGTCACGTGAAAATGGTAGAGTACCCCCAGTGTTTTCAATTTGTTTTGTTTAAAAATATTTTACATTGTATGTTGAGTTGTTTCTCATCTTTTTAATTGAGTGTTGCATTTTAATGGCTTTAATTATGTTTGGATATTTATCTATTGTAGTGTTCAATTTACTTTTTCCGTTCACTATGTTGTCTATTTTGTTTGGTTTCTTTACCTTCTTGCATTTCTATTTTCCTCACTTGGTTTAGAGATAGTTTGGTCTCAATGTAGAATCGTTCGGTCATCTGTAGGACCGTTCGGTCTTCATGCTTTGTCCATTTATTTAAATGTTTTCAAGTATGTTTGGCTGCCTTTAATTTTTAGTTTTAATTTAATTTAATTTTCCTTGCAAAAATCTTTCACAAACCCCCCCCCCTTCTGTGTTTGACTTGATTCTCGAACCGCAAAATTGGTCTTTGGGAGACGACCTAGGGGTCATTCCCTAGCTATACTACATTCTTTTATGCAATCAAATTTGATTGGGCGGCGACACCCATCAGCCAGCATCAACCGTGAAAGCAAATAAGGCAGCAGCATCCAAGCAACTTCAAACGAACAGTAGCTAATTCCATCTTGGGCTTGAAGGTTGGAACGCAAATCTAGCTGAACCTTCAGCAAGCATCTCCAACACAACCACGTTGCAGCAGTAGAGGTCACAACCCACAGAAAGGAGGTGTGTTCTTGGAGAGAATGCAGTGTGCAACCAGCAAAGAAGTTGCTACATTCACGGCCCAAAGCAGGCAGACGGAGGATGACACAAAAACCTAAGGAGATTCCTAGGATAGACCACTGTTACATTGGCTAGAACATTTTTTGAGCAGCCGCCACTTTTGGAATTTTTTTGGCTTTGATTTGAATGATGTTTCTAGAGATTTTATGTTTATGTTTGAAGAATTTACATTGCAAGTGCTGATTTCATTTCACAAATTTTTATTTCCTTTTCAATGGAGTGTGTAACGGCTTAGGAAATAGTTTTATCAAAATTCCGTTCTTTGCTTTTGGGAAGCATACGTTGGATGTCACAGTTTGGGAATGATGAGAAGTTAATTTTTGTTTACTTTGCTGGAATGAATTCACAGGTCATGAGAAACGAGAAAAGTTGGAGGTGGCAACGTCTTGGAGGGTGCAGCAGCTGCTGTCACGGCTGCTGGAAGGTGCATTCCATTTTATTTTGAAGTATTGGTTTAGGTAGAAGGGGGTAAAAAAGTGATGATTAAGTGAAAAGAAATACGGTAATACATCAAGTTGAGTGAATTAGTTTTTTTGAAGGGTCATGGTTGTTACGTTTTTGAAGCGGTGCACGATTTCATCTTTTATCAATTTCAATTTTTAGCTTTTAGTAATAGGAATGCTGATTTCAGTTGCATACGGTGATTTTCTTGGGAAAGAAGCACCGTGCTCAATTATTTTATCTTTCCTATCATGCTTTGCTTTTTCTTTTTAAGTATTGTTTGGTTAATGGAGATTCATATTTTAATGTTGGATGAGCACGGTTAATCACTTTCGAAAAAGAGAATTTGTTCTTCTTAGTTTCTAGAATTTGGTTTAATTTGCAATATGCCTTTTCACTTATCAGTTCTTCCATTTTAGTAGCTTTAATTTTATTTTAATATTTATGTGTTGCAATGTTCAGTTTAATGTTTCCGTTCACTATGTTGTTTGTCATGTTTGGTTGTGTTTAATTTCCAGTTTTATTTTAATTTAATTTTCCTTGCAANTTCCTTGCAAGAACACTTTCAAACCCCCCCCCCCCCTTACTTTGTGTTAGACCTAATTCCTGAACCATGGTTTGGTCCTTGAGAGACGACCTAGGAGTCACTTCCTAGTCTATATTGCATTTCTCATATGCAATCAAATTTGTATGGGCCGCGACACCCATCAAATTTCCACAACTCATTCAATGTAGGCTCAGAAGAAGTAGAAGATTTGGCAGGTGCCTTCTGTTGTTGTTGTTGCCTCTGATTTTTCTGCTGTGGCTGCCTGTTATTGTAGATGTTGGTAGCATAAGCTTGAGGCTCATCATGAGAAATAGGGTGCTCCAAAGAAGGACAAGCATATGTATAGTGGTCATTGGAAGGACAAATAGCACATAGTCGTGCAACACATGCAGATGGAGGTGTTGGTCTCTGGTTGGATGCCAGCTGTGTCACCAAACTCTCAAGAGAATAAAGTTTGCTTTCCAATTTCCTACCAACAGTTGATAAAGAATGGGCAGGCTCATGAAACTACAGCTGCTGAGGTTCCTGAACAGGTGGAGAAGGCATACAAGGAGTTTGGAATGATGGTTCCTGATATTGATGTTGTGAAGTATCATACCATTCCAAGTT
Source organism: Vigna radiata var. radiata (assembly GCF_000741045.1). NCBI lineage: Eukaryota > Viridiplantae > Streptophyta > Magnoliopsida > Fabales > Fabaceae > Vigna > Vigna radiata. The sequence continues at coordinate 23,470,158 of NC_028351.1, read as the reverse complement.
AGGATCAGTCCACCCAGGATTGTCGCTATAACCATACTGCACAGGGGAGAATTTGTCAAGAAACTGATACTCAAGATATTCCCAACTGGTGACGGATCCTGGAGTAAGACAACAACATCAATCCTTTGTCGCTCCGTGTAATGAGTACTCAAATGCCCTTAGACATCTAGAGGTTTCATTAAAGAGCATAATGTGTAGAACTCCTCCAAATGTCTACGTGGGCATTCACCTGCAAAACCATGAAACCTAGGCAGCACATGTATCAGGCCAGTGTTGAAAACACAACGAATATCCTCCTCATCAAGTGGAAACGGCTCCCTAGGAGCACTCTTATGAGATGGAGGAGGAACCGTACTATTCTCAACATAAAAGTTAGCAGAATATGCATTAGAAGCAATATTAGAGTTAACTGCCGAAGGAGAATCAAAGTCATGGACATAGGCAGAAGAAACAGTATCCACATAACCAAAATAGGTAGACATGGGAAAGAAGGGAAAAGAAGAATGCAATGAAAATATGCAACTAAAGCTACCTAAATGCAACACACAATGACGAACACACAAAACAGAACACCACACTCACAACACAAGACAAAACACAACACATACTAGCACAACAAAAGACCTAAAACCGAACCGTTGGTCCCCGGCAACGACGCCAAAATTTGATGGGTGTCGCGGCCCATGCAAATTTGATTGCATATGAGAAATGCAGTATAGACTAGGAAGTGACTCCTAGGTCTTCTCTCAAGGACCAATTTTGCGGTTCAAGAATTAGGTCAGACACGAGGTGGGGGGGTTTGTGAAAAGTTTTATGAATGCGGATGAACTAAATTAAAACACAGATGCAAACAGAAATGTAAAAACGGAATCAAATACAGAACAAAAACGGTCGGTCATTAACTCAATTACTATGCTTCCAATCCCAGATTAAAGACAAGGACACACTACTTTAATCTAAATCCAACATGAATCACCCAACTAAGCGAAGGCTAATTCGGTCTTCAGAATTATAGACTAAGCGAATGCAATGCACAAATTTAATCAGTCATCCACCGTACAGTCTAATCAACTAAGCGAAGAATTGACACCGATTAGGCAACTAAGCGTATACCTAATCGCAAGCAGACAACAAATTAAATATTGAACCCAATCAGAGCAACAACATGGCAATTAAAGTGCTAAAATCTCAAGGAAACAATGTAATATCGCTAATGACCAACCAACTAACCTGAGCTAACATAACAAATAAATCAAAAAAAATTTGCATGATTCACTTGAATTGAAATTGCTAAATCATAAATGCATCATCCATTAATTAAAAGCAACATGTAGAAGCACAATACAGAGAGAAGAAATAAAATGCTAAAGAAAAATGCATGAGCTGAAATGGAATTGTTGTCTCAAGAAAAGTGCACATTAAAGCTAAAGAAAATAAAAACAAGCGTCAAGCTAATACATGGAATGTTGATTGCAGCAACTTTCGAGCACCTCATCACGGAAAACAATAAACTAAAAACTAACGCATGAATAGTGACCATGTATATATCAACATGTGAGACTTAAATGCATGATTTCTAATATATAAAATATAAAAATCTGGTTCAAGACAAAGTAACGTTGCTAGAATAAAAAAAAACTTTCAAAGGTTTCAAAAGTCAAATAACATAAATCCACCGTGCTGCTGTAGCAAAAATAAAATGAGTGCAAGCTTTCTAAATAAAGAAAACTAAATGCACCGTGCTGCTTTTTCTTAGAAGAAAGAAAGAAAGAAAAATCATGTGGGAAGCGGCTGCACCTTAACCGTGATACCTCATTCATTCAAAAATAAAAATATAAGGCTGCTGCCCATTTTTTTATTCAACCATTTCCAGCCCCCTTCCCAAGACGTTGCAGTCAAAATCTCAAAAGCCAAAATTTGCACAGAAAAATAATTCACGGGTCTTCCATTGTTCCAACAAAACCGTGCAAAGAAAAAAAAAAATTATTCCCCTCCACTCCAAAATGACGGCTGGATGCTAGCAAATGAGGGCTGGTAGGTATGTCATCCCTAGGGCCATGTGTCCTAAAATTGGGGTGGGGTCCACCCTAAAAATAAAAGGAAACCCTAGGTCAAGTGTCCTACAATTTTGGGCCCCTCATAATTTTTAACAATGGCCCAATGTGCAAAAGTTTGTCTAAAAAGTTTAAACAATTAAAATTACAATACAACTAAAATTTAAAATCTCTAANTGAATTTATTTGGTCTCCTCCAAATGTCCCAAATTGTGTTTCCAAAATTTTCCCTGAAAATAATAATGCAAATAATTAGCTCAGATAATTCAAATTAAGCATAATTAGGAAAAACGGGAAAATACCGGACAATTAAGCACAATTCCCTGATTAATTCTAGCACAATAAACTAAGTGAAATCAATAAATTATCGACTCATCAGTCACTTCCTAGTTTATACTACATTCTTTTATGCACATTAAATTTTGCATGGGGTGCAACACCCATAAAAAATTTTGGCGCCGTTGCCGGGGACCAACGGTTCGGTTTTAGGTCTTTTGTTGTGTTAGTGTGTGTTGTGTTTTGTCTCGTGTTGTGAGTGTGATGTTCTGTTTTGTGTGTTCGTCATTGTGTGTTGCATTTAGATAGCCTTAGTTGCATATTTTCATTGCATTCTTCTTTACCCATTTCCTTCTACATGTATACCTATTTTGATTTTGTGAATACTGTTTCTTCTGCCTATGTCCATGACTTTGATTCTCCTTCTGCAGTTAACTTTGATATTGCTTCTCATGCATATTCTGCTGACTTTTATGTTAAGAACAATATGACTCATCCTCCCATTTTTTAGAGTGCTCTTTGGGAGCCAGCTTCACTTAGTGAGGATGATGTTCATTGCGTTCTCACATCTGGACTGATAGATTTGTTGCCCTGGTTTTATGGTTCTGTAGTGAATGCACACATAGACATTTGGAGAGGTTCCAACGCATTTTCTCTTAAATGAAACCTCCACATGTCTCGGATGATCACATTTGCTCTTAAGTGAAACCTCCACATGTCTCAGATGATCTCGGTTTGCTCTTAAATCCACATTCACAATCCCTTCAGAAACCCCCCGCTACGTGTTAGAACTAATTCCTAAACCACATTTGGTCCTTGAGAGACGACCTATGAGTCACCTCCTAGTCTATACTGAATTCTTTTATGTACATTAAATTTTGCATGGGGTGCGACAGCCATCAGCCTGCCTAAGATAATGGCAGCGAATCCATGAGAGAAAGGAGAGGGCTAGGGCTTAGGGGGACCGCTCAGGCAAAATGCAAAGAATAGTTTCAAAGTGAAGAACTTCAAAAACTGCTCATCTTTTAAGAAAAGCCGAGACCAAACACGCTGCAACTGCTCAGCAGTAAAATGGACCGCTCAACTGTCTGCGGTAATTTTTCCTTCTTCTTCTTTGCTTTCTTTAGAGCAATCTCACCTTGTAGCACTCAATTTCAACCTTCAATTTTTCAATTATATGCCTTTCCCCTCTCAGATGCAACAATTAAACATGCAATGCACTTAACACAGGATTAAAAACAATATATTCAACTGGGTTGCCTCCCAATTAGCGCTTGTTTAACGTCACGAGCCTGACGTAAACCTGCCTAGCACTCATCAGTAAGTGCTTGTCCTTCCAACACCCAGAAGTGTTCTACCACAATCTGAAGGTTGTCGATGGTGTTATATGTTCTCGGGTCAAAGGTGTCGATTAAAATTGATGATGAAATATGGCTATCTTTTACTAGTCTCAAAGCATAAGGCTTCAGGTCTCATGAAAGAAATTTTGAACTCAACCAATGGACCAACAAGAAGAAGATTTATAAGGAATTTCTAAGAAATCCAAAAGGACTAAAGGTATACAAGCCGTATCTACTTGATGGTTTGAAAATGGAAGAAAAATTGTGTGCTTTTGTACTTACTTGGGTAATACTACCTGGAAGATATATACGTGATCGTCTAACTGCTGAAGATTTATTTTTGGTTCATGCCATAAAAACACAGATACCAACCAACTGGGTTGCTGTTATGAGTGAGCACATGATTGAAATTGCTAGTAGGCATGGACATAATCTGTCGTATGGTATTTTTGTTAGCAGTATATTGAAGCATCATCAAGTTGATCTTACTGGTAAAAAAAAGCTTGGATGCACCAAATCAAATGAAATAGGAAAAGTGACATTGACCTTTAATGGCCTAAAGAAAACAAAAGATGGTTGAGTGTTCAAGGATGTTGACGAAACTCCTTCTACCTTCACTCCACATACTGAGTTTGAAAGATTTGTTGTGAATCAATTTCAAAGGCTTTCAACAACAATTTCCATAATTCAAAAATCTTTGATCATGATTCACAACAAATTAGATGAAGACAATTTAGTTGAAACCTCAGTAAGTGAATCTAATGATGAAGACGACACAACAAAAGATGAGTCTATGGAGACATCTGACTTAGATTAGGAAGATTAGTTTTTTTTTATGAAATCAATGTAATATTTAAATATATTTTAGTACATTTTTCTATGCTTGAACAATGTTTGAAAATTTAGTATATACTTTTTGTGGTTATAATTTCATATTTTCCCTATATTTTGTGTTATTATGTTTTTTTTTATGTTTTTGTTTGGTTTAAACCCTCGATTGCCATTGTGCATTATAAATTCAATGTGATCCACTTGGAATAATAATATTGTTGTCGTTGGTAGCCAGTGTTTATGTTTGTGCACTATGCAGCTGAGGAAATGTCTCGTTTATCTTCGTCTTGCAAGTGTATGGGTTCGAACTTCCAACACAGTAGTGCCAGTGTTAGGAGGTTGGGTATAAAACCCACTTGCTTCTGTGGTCACATTGCAGTTTTACGCATTGCGAGAACCCCTAAAAACAAGGGCAAAAAATATGACCTTCTTACTACTAATATGACCTGCTTGCTAACGAAAAATACGTCGATGAACTAAGAGTCTTGACGTTAAATTTCGGGTTCAAAAGAAAAAAAATATATAAAAAATTTGGAGCGACTTTTGGCTTCTTGATGAAGAAGAAAACGTTAGAGACACGTAGAATGCGACCTAATATTGGTGCTATATTAAAACAACACAATTAGTGGTGTCATTCACTCATATGCCCATCACGTCAAAGTTGCCAAAGGTTGTGACATACTATTGCAGATATATCGTCAAATCGTCGCTTGCATTGGACGTTTAATATTGGATTATATAATTTCATCATGAAAAAAGCAGTACATCGAGTAATTATACTATTAATTTTCACAGTCCACCATCTAGTAAGAACGTTGAATATTACCAAAGTTCGACGTTCAAACATCATTCGAGACAAAGTAAAAGATCTCTTTGCATAAGAATATGACCTCCTTGCAGACGAAAAATACGTCAAAAATCTATGAGCCTTGACGTTAGAGTGAGAGTTTAAAAGAAAACAAGTGAAATATAAAATATTGGAGGTATCTTTAAAAGAAAAAAAGTGAAATATACAAAATTGGAGCGACCATTGGTATCTTGAAGAAGTTTAAACGTCAAAGTCCATTACAATTCGACGTAATATTGGTTCTTTGTTAAAGGCACACAATTAATTTTCACAGTCCACATCTAGTGTAAATGTCAAATATTTTCCAAATTCGACGTTCAAACATCATTCAGAGAAAAAGTAAAAAATCTCTTTGGATAATGATATGACCTCCAGGCCTTTGCATCGAATGTACTCAATATTCGACGTCACTATATAAATTTAAAATATTTTGAAGTTGTTTTCCACCATAGGAAATCAGATAGCTCTGAATTGTAATGGTAGAAAACAACTCCAAGCCATTTAAAAAAGGAACCATACATTGTTAAAGGATGAAGTTTTTTTTATATCATTATTTTAGTTCTCACAATTGTTTCAGCATCAAACATATTGTGAACCATATTTCTTTTTCCTAAGCACTTCCCTTTCAGTAAGATAACTTAATCATTTTTGTATTATAAAAAATATTTTGTGGAGTTGAATGTCAAAGGACCTTTATATGAACTGAGACATGAATGAGGCACTTTGACATTCAACCAGCCAAATTGCGTGAATCCTAATATGTTCAATACAGAAACAGGAAGCTAGTCATTACGTGATATTCAAGCCATATTTATAGATGAACATACAGAATGTCGGATTCGATGATCAAACATCATTGAGTGAAAAAGTTAATAATAAATCTCGTTTGTTTCAGATAAGAATAAAATGACCTATAACGTCGAATTCCAAAGGCGGGGGATGTTATATTGGATGATAAAAAAGTAAACTTAAAAGAACCATAATAAATAGACGACCTTTGGCTTCTGGTTGAAGAAGGCATCAATCACGTAACTGACTAACACCATCTCGTATGGACGTCGAAGCTGTACCGAGTTTGACGTTCATACATAAAACATAGAAAAATTCATATATTTTATTTTGTTTTATTCATACGAGAACAAATTAACTACCCGTCCCTAAGAAATTGTGTACTTTTCAATTATCGAGGTGAGATTTGGAGGGATTGAAGTTAAAAGTTTGATGTGCCCCTCTGTATTATATTATTCCACTTTAAATATTTCTAAGTTAATATAATCGATTCTAAATAATAATGAATCGATTTAAAGCGTTATAAATTAAGAAATGTAAATAAGCTTTTAATGATTATTTATGGTGACAACGTGGCTGATTATTGATCACACATTTGTTAAAATATTAAAAATCATAGAAATAATGCATGAGAGAGTTCAAATTTGTTTTTCTAATAATGTTAATCATAGTATTTTATTTATATTAATAACTTATTATAACTATTAAATTTTTCAAAGTAATTTATTTCAATGTGACCAAATTTTTGTTGAAAGAGTTCTTTTGAATTTTTATCTTCGATGTGGACATTTTATATTTTACTTTTTATAAATGCTTATGTAGTTGTTGGTGATTGGTCCATTTAAAATATACAGACCATTGTATATTGTCAAAAAGTTGTTAACATATCATGGTCCTTAACAAAATTTTGGTTGTCGAATTCTGCCTACTTTCAATCATGATCAGGACTGGTCGTCTCGACTATTTGCTTGGACTGGACGTTGGTATAAGATAGAGATGGAGAAACCACAATCTAGCAGGTTGATGAGTAACGAAAGAATTGCAACAAAGATGTTAATCTTTATAAGAATGCAAATGCATATTATGACTTCCAAATGGCTACATATATATTTGGTGCCCTACATATAGGTATAAATGTTTAAGGCACCTAAGAAACCCAAAAAGAAAGTACAATGAGATTCAGTCGACCTTCAACTTATACTTATGTTAGTTTGTCTCGACCTTTAGTCTGAAACACTTATCCCAACATTCATTTAGGGTCAAGCAGTCTCGACCGTTAGTCAAACTTACCTGCCTTAACCTTCGACCTAACCCACTCTATGTTAATTTTTGGCTGATATCGGTATGTCTTGACCTTTAACTCACGACGACAGTTGTACTTCGATAAAACCTGACTATTCTCGATACACACTGTCTCTTCTCGATCTTTAGCTTGGTTTTTTGCATCTCAGTTTTTAACTTTTTCAATCTTTGGTACTAACTATCCTATATATCTCAATTTTTGTAAACAGTAATCTATGTTAACCTTGAGTTTATCATTTAACTTAATCGTTTCTGAAATTTAAAGTATTATTTTTTGAAAATCAATTAAAGTCTTTTAGTATAATCATACTTATCTTTATCCTAAAATCAATACACACCTAGAATGAGACATTGAATACTTGATTTATGTTTTATTAATCATAAAACTTTTAAATTTATTTATGATGTAGACTATTTTTCATTTTTATATGACAAAAAGTTAGTTCGGATGTTAAAAAAACATTCATTTCATATAACTTTTAATAATATAATAATATTTATTATGATTTTAATTATTGTGATCTATAACTAAAACTCAATTCTCATAAATTATTATTATTATTATTATTATTTTTAATATCAAATTAAAATAATATTTTAAAGAAATAAAATACCTATCAAATATGACGCTATACTATTTTTTTCATCCTATCAAATATGACGTTATTTTATTGCGAGCATTAAACGTTCTATGAGAGGGGAAAAAACAAAAAATATCTTAATGTACGGTACTTTTTCATACTTTGGCTTCCAATAGTACATTTAAGAAACCTTTGCAATTGAAAAGCGCGCCATAGAATATCGAAGGCTCTGGGGCTTTGACGTTTTATTTTTTTTTTTCTCAAAACCTTTTAAGCATTAATCATATTGTGAATCATATTTATTTTTCCTCAGCACTTCCTTTTCAGTACGATAACTTATTTACGGTGTAAACTATAAAAGCTTTTTGTTAGGAAGTTTATTTAAGGTGTAGACTATGTTAAAGAACATTAATTTCACCTAACTTTTAATAATTTAATAAAATTATTTTTGCATCGAGTGAACTAAGCGTTCGACGTCAACAGTGTTAATAGATTCCAAATTTAAATTGTCCTTAAGTTGTCTCCTCCCCTAGAAATCAGATAGCTCTGAAAATCTATCGGAGGAGTGCAAGTTATGGACAATTTAAAAAGAGAATCAAACATTGTTAAATAATGAAATTGAACAACTTTATTAGATAATTATTTTAGAGCTTAAAATTCTTTCAGCACTAAACATATTGTGAACCATATTTCTTTTTCCGAAGCACTTTCCTAACCATTTCTGTACTATAAAAACATTTTGTTAACTTTAACTTGAAAGGGCTCCTTCGTATGAGATGACGATGATTGCACCACTTTCAAGTTAGAGTTATCAAAATGCAATATGAAGAACAGAGATGCTTAGAAATCTAACGAAAAGAAAAAGCAAACGAAATAAGAAATATGAATCCTAATATGTTCAATATGGAAATAGGAGGCAAGTGAATACATGAAATGCAAGCTATATTCATAGATGAACCGAAGACGTACATCGTGTGATTATAGTTACTAACTGCCACACGCCACCATGTTGTATTAACGTCGAAGCCATGCTGAATTGGACGTTCAAACATCATTCAGAAAAAAAGTAATTGATCTCGTTTGATTGACGTACATCGTGTAATTATGCTTAGCAACCGCCTTCGCGTATGAACGTTGAATCCCATCCGAAATCGACGTTCAAAAATTATTCAAAGGAAAAGTAATAATTGTAATTTAATTCAGATAAGAACAAATTCATTTCCCGCAACCCAATAATGTCTACTTTCAATCACCCACGAAGAAGGAGGCATTTGGAGGGATTAAAGTGAAACAATTTGATGTGCCTCGATGTATTTATATAATTTAACTTTAAATTTTGCCAAGTTAGTATAATCGATTCTAAATGATCAAATTTGTTTTTAAACTTAAAAAATAATAAATACATATATTTTTAAACTAACATAATTAATTTTTTTAATGATATTTTAGATTAATATTTAAATTAAAATATATTAAATAATATAAACAAAATGTTTATTCGTATAATCGTCTAAAATGATGTTTAACACAAAAAGATATAACACAAAAATTGTTTATTCATCTAAAATAATATAAACAATGGTTTGGTTTTTGTGGTCTTATGTATTTATTTAAGGTATAATACCTTTTTTGGTCCCAGTTTTGGTTAGGAATATTCAAAATGACTAAAGTGAACAGAAAAAACAAATGGGGACAATTTCGAATGTTACCAACCAAAACTGGGACCAAAAAAGATATTTTACCTTTATTTCGAACAGAAAATTCTAGTGTTTTTATTCTATTATACATGAGGTGACCTTTAGTTAATATACACAAAAAAAAGAATTAATAAAAAATATAATATTGTATTTTAAACTTCTGGCTATTTTGGTTCACAATTTTATAACCGCTTTGTTGGTGATTGGTCCTTTTAAAATATATAAACCAATAAAATAGTGATACATTGTATTTTGTCAAGAAGTTGTTAACATATCATGATCCTTAAAAAAATGTTGGTTGTGGTCGAATTCTGCCTAATTTCAATCATGACCTGGCTTGGCTGTCTCGACTATGACCTGGCCTGGCCGTCTAAACCAATAACCAAAATGCAAATTCATATTATGACTTCCAAAGTGGCTTCATATGTACTTGGTTCCCTACATACAGGTATAAATGTTTAAGGCACCTAAGAAGTTGAAAAGTCCAATGACATTAGGTTGACCTTCAACTTATACTTATGTTAGTCTATCTCGACCTTTATTCTGAATCACCCACCCCAACATTCATGTAGGGTCAACCAGTCTGGACCACTAGTCAAACTTAACCTGCCTTGACCTTCGACCCAACCCATTGTGTCTTAATTTTTTGCCGAGAACGGTCTGTTTGACCTTTAACTCACGACGACAGTTGTACTTCGATAAAAAAAACCTGACTATTCTCGATACACACTGTCTCTTCTCGATCTTTAGCTTGGTTTTATGCATCTCAGTTTTTAACTTTTTCAATCTTTTGTACTAACTATCCTATATATCTCAATTTTTGTAAATAGTAATCTATGTTAACCTTGAGTTTATCACTGAACTTAATCATTTATGAAATTTAAAGTATTATTTTTTAATAAATCAATTAAAGTCTTTTAGTATAATCATACATTTCTTTATCCTAAAATCAATACAGACCTAGAAAGGGACATTAATCATAAAACTTTTAAAAGTAGAGGAAAGAAATATTAGGTTTGGGAATATTGTTGAATCTAATTAAAAAAATTATTTCTCATACATTATTATTATTATTATTATTTTTAACATGAAATTAAAATAATATTTAAATATTATAGAATAAATGCGCACAAAATCTTTCTTAAATTTCACCTACAAGATAAATTTACACAAAATCATAAAATAAAAACATAAAAGAAGTATGTATATCTTATCTTAAAATATAATGGTAACGGGAGGTTATAGGCGGTTTAAATGAAAGAGGGTAACAAATGGTCGGGAGGCAAAACAAGAAAACGTCAAATATCCAAAATCTTCGACTTCATAAATAAAAAAAAAATATGTAAATATTATCTTAAAATATAATGGTAGCGGGAGGTTTTGGGCGGTTTAAATGAAAAAAAGAAACCAAGGGCGGGAGCGGCTGTATAAACGTCGAATATCCAAAATATTCGACGTATAACATTATATTTTAAGAGAAGTTGCGAAGTCGACGTGTCGTTTGTATTTTTAAACCAGAGAAGTTGAGAAGTTAAAAACTACCACATTGTGAAAGATGTTCCGAGAATTCTATTCAGAAATGCATTCTTCATCATCATCAAGAAGAAAAGAGAAGGTTGCCCGGATTACAAGAAGCGCAAACCCATCTGGATGGATAAGTGATCAAGAGACCCGAGTAAAGTTTTTATATTGGAGACATTTAAAAACTATAATTCCTCACAGGTATCTGGACCTGCAATTCTTTCTCTAGATGAAAGGAAATTGATATCCTGATTTGGTAGAGGTTTTCTACACAAACCTCAGGGTTGTAAATGGGGTCATTCAGTCAAGGGTCAAAGGTGTTAACATTACTATTGACGGTGATGTTTGGTCAAATATTGATGGTCTAAAAGTTGAAGGTTTGAATTCTCATATCCGTGATTTTAAGTCAAACATGTGGCTGACAAAGAGAGCTATATATGTAAACTGCTTAAGATATCCAGGAAGGTACAAGGTGGATAAGCAATACCAACATGATGGCTTAAACAAGGACGAGAGAATTATTGCTTATGTCCTGACTTGGCTATTGCTGCCTGGAAGATTGAACGAGGACATAATGTCAACAGAAGATGTATTTCTGTTGAATGCTATCAAGACTAGAATCCTAACCAACTGGTTGCGATTCTAAAAGACCACATGATCACTGTAGGAGATCATTATACACAGAAATTGCCATATGATGTATTTATCAGCAAGGTGCTGGAACTCGAAGGAGTATATGTATCTGAAGAAGAAAGAATTGTGTGCAAAAGGTCAGAAGAAATTGGTATACGAGGTCTGTCATCCATTGGGCTGAAAAGGACTGAGAATGGATGGTTCTTCACTGATGAGCAAACTGTCGGAAGTCCACCTACTTGTGGTGAAGATCATACTGAAGATTCTGGTGATGAAGATTGAATGAAATCTTCTTGATAATAATAGGGACTACTTTTCTAAGTGTTTTTTTTTTAAAAATTTTGTAATCATGGGTATTAAGCCATCGCCGGTTTCTCTATTTCCTTCGGTTTTATGTAGAAGTGCAATGAAGATTTATTTTAGTAAATGATATGTGAATTGTGAATGTTGATTGCATTGTATGTGGAGTACCTCTCAATCTAGTTGAGAAGAGAAGATTATGCAGTTCTGATATTGATCAAAAACTGATCACTGGTTTAAAGTGCAAAGGAAAAAAATATAAGTTATGGGAATGTCGTTGAATCTAATAAAAGAACATTAATTTGACATTACTTTTCTTAATATAATAATATTTTTTATGATTTTACTTATTCTGATGTATAAACTTAATTCTCATTAATTATTATTATTATTATTTTCTTTCTGAAATTATAATAATTTTTTAAAGAAATTAAGTTTCATTCTCTTTAAATTTGACCCACAAATCATTATTATATTTTACGATAAATTTACACTAATATTTATAAATATTATTTTTAAAAGTATGTAAATCATATCTTAAAATATAATGGTAACGGGAGGTTATTGGAGGTTTAAAGGAAAGAAGGAAAAAAAGGGCGGGAGCCTTTAGAAGAAAACGTCTAATCACACGTGTTCTATCAAACTCTCAATTAATACGTCGAAGCCCAGTAGAACTCGACGTATAGTTTTTAAGTGGAGGAGTTAAAGACTTTACATTGTGAAAGACTTTACAAGAAAAAAAGACAAAGTTGCCCGACTTACAAGAAACACAAACCCATCTGGATCGATAAGTGATGAAGACACCCCAGGAACGTTTTTATACTAGAGACGATTATGATATTGATCAAAAATTGATCACTGGTGTAAAAGTGCAAATTTTAGTACAATGCTAACTTGAATCGATTAAGAAAGACGTTAAAAGAAAAGATTTCATGTCTGATTTTAAAGGAAAAAAGAGCGCCACATTTTAATATTTTCAAAGCCCTACCGAATACGACGTTCTATTAAGCACACCATTAATGCTCCAAACACACTTCAATTCCCTTCACGTCCCTGCCCCGTAGGCTCCGACATTTTATGACACGAGTGAAAAGAAAAGAGATCGAAAAGTAAGGTACTTTCTGATATTGGTGGCTAATTAAGAGAAAACTTCAAATTCCCAGACAATATGACGTTCTATTTAATGCTCTCTTGTTCAGAAGAAAAAAAGGAAAAACAGAGGAATGGGAAAAACTTTGGGCATCACACACTAAGTCTGGACGTAAACTTTGCAAATTATATCAAAAAAAAGTCTAGACCTAAACTTTGCAAAAAAAAGTCTGGACGTAAACTTTGCAAACTTTAGGCATCACACACTAACTCTGGACGTCGAATTATTTTGGTCTGCGACGTGGTTTTTAAATATAACGTCAAATTTGACTTTTTTTCGACGTGGAATATGAATGTAGAAACATAACTGATAGAAGACCCCTTGAGGAAGATGACCGATACGCGACGCGAACTCGATCTAGAGGTTCCTCGAAGCGGTTCCGAATGAAAAATGCAGCGGAATAACAAAAATAACAAAGAAAATGATGTTAGAAAAACCTAATCAGACACTAAGAACCCTAAAATGATAAGGAGACTCAAGACAGACCGATTAAACAGTGAGAATCGAGGTTTAATCGGTGGACAAGGTAGTATGATCGGTAGGAAGTATTTCAATCGGTAGAAATTTGAAATCAATCGGTANAAAATGGTGGAAACCCTAGAAATGGGGGTTCTAGGGTTTAGACTCTCAAGATGGAACGAAGGAAGCGTAGATCTGTGAAGAGAAATGAGTTTTACCTGTGAAAAGAGGCAACAATG
>NC_028351.1:23450398-23453969 GCF_000741045.1 Vigna radiata var. radiata | reverse complement strand
AATGTGACAAAGGTCACACCTACACGTGAAAATCAAACACATGCAAAGACAATCAAATTCTACTCCTATGTCTAGCTAAAATTTAAAGAAAACAAGCAAGAAAGGTTGCCAAGATTTGAAAGAGCACCAAGGACTCTTCCAAACTTGGACTTTATATAATGGCCTTTTTACAAACAAAAACTAAGACTAACAGTGACAGTGGGCTAACACAAGCCTATCAAATTACACAAAAAGAACAAAAATATTAAATACAATTAAAAAAATAAAGCTATACTATAGCCCTCTGCTAGGTCCTTGCCCACTTTTCCAGGAAGAATCACGTGTTCCATTAATCTGCTACGGTCCTGGTTCATTCAGCTTTCTTGCTTCATCTTGCACAAAGTCTTAAGCGTCCAAATGTTCCTTTCAACTCTCGGTCTCAGTCAAGAACTATCTAGGTCCAATCGTTGTTCAAAGGAAGATCCACGTGCTCAACTAAGTTCCTACCAAATCAAATGCACAGTTCTTCAATGATATTGCCCTTAGTTAACACAAACATATTGCACAAAAATATATAGAGCAATAATAACTTCCCTTTCTCATCTCGTTCTATTGGCGTCTAATTGCTCTCAATGGTAACCTGCTGCAGTAGCTTTATATTCCTCATTGATTCCAAATTCTGCACAAATAGTCACAACAGATTTAATAGCCAACCAACAATGTTTCACTACAGAACCACTAATGGACACAAAAAACAATGAGCTAGACAACTCCCTTCAGTTCAAACTCCAATATGAAATGCTTAATCTGTTATTTTCTCAGTAAATTCCTACACGAACTGAATCCCAAACTGGGTAGCTCTGCTTCAAGCTACACGGGTGGTATTGTTGTTGCGATATGTACCAATCCAAAACAAACACAGCAAAGACAACTTGTCACAGCAAAAACAACAAAGTCTGTACAAATTCAGCTGATTAGCACAATTTAGAGTAAGAACACGTTCTCAAATAATGTCTCAATTGATACTACACAGACAATTCCACTAATTCAGCAGATCAAACAATTATAGTTCTAACAATTGCATGCCATACAAATCAATTTAAGCATATAAGAAGCACTTTGAGATATAAGAAACTCCGTTCAATTCAAAGCTTTCACAGATCAGTTATGCACACACGAAATTAAACCAGATTCCAAAATACATATGCAAATGGTGGTCATTAAACCAGATTCAATTGGATGTAATTCTAAGTTGAAACCAAACTGAATTGAACAACCACCTTAAACTAATCAAAATCTGATCAATTCAATGCAATGCAGAAATGACTCAGTTATTTAATTCAGTCATGCAATCAGATTATAAAATGAATGCAACAGAATTTAGTAATCAGTTTTAATGTAATAAAACTGTCTATCTTGGTCCAATGGGTTGCATTCTCCCAGCTTACTCAATCTGCACAATAATCAACAAACAGTTAGATGACAATGAATTNTCTATTTCAAAGTGCCAAGGAATTAGGCCAAGATAGCCTTACAAGACTCAACACTCAAGGCTTCTCTTAAAAAAAAATTAAAGCACACAAATGAGGGTTTGGAAGGGAGATTCTCCCTTGGCAATACAAGGTTGGAGAGTCTATCAGACCACCACCACCTAATATGCTACCAAGCACACAACCTTTCTCAAATTTTCCAGAAATCCAGAGTGACACTACTCAATCAAGGACAGCTAGGCTAAAGCAATGGACAGACAAACAAGACAGCCACAAGAAATGGACAAAGATCACAGAACAGGACAGCAGAGCAAATCTATTGCTCAAGACAACTCTAGATCAGATTATGAAAGCAATGAAAAAGCTTTAATTATGAACAACTGAACAGAATTACACGTGTATTGGACAAAACCAGATTTAATCAACCAAAGACAAGCAATGAACAAAGTTTTCAAGAAGGAAGGCACTCAAACAGAACCTATGATTGACACTAGAACAGATTTAAAAACAATAAAAAATAAAAGCAAGTTGAATCATACATGACCAAACAAATTTGCAACTGAAATAGAACAATGAATTGCCAATTACTCTAAAATGTTCACTCCAATCAAATTAAGTGAACCAGAAATAGGAGAGAAACATCAAGAGTGAAACTATGTTGTGAATTGCACTTGCCACTTTGCTCTTTATGTGGTTCAGTCAATACTTCTTTTATAATTGTTTTTTTTTTTAAATCTCAAGTACTCATGCTTTTTCACTTTCTTTTGCTACAATTCACAACGTATAATTTGATTTCTATTCCAGTTCAACTTCACAATATATGAGTCATGCACAATTGATTCAACACAAAGAAATCCACAAAATTTTGTTTTTAACAACACCAAATGCAATATACGAATGACTCTAGGAATTGAGTTAAACTAGAAGCTTGGTAATGAGCTAACACCAAGCAGAATAGACACACACTAAAGAAAACAATAACACAGACTTCAAAGTGAAACCAGTTCGGTGTAGTTGGCCAATTCACAAATCTGCTGATTAATCAATGTGCAAACGAGCTAGGCTAAGCCTTTCATTGCTCACTTGGTATGCACTTGTTACTACCTAGGCAGAAACCAAGCAAAGCTATCAACAATCATCAAACAGATTCAAGAAACATGAGATTCATTATCTCTAACACTGTAATCTGCCACCAAGCTCATTTATCAAGATGTCATAGCTTATATATGGTGAACAAAACTTACACAGTGCAGGCAACTCGAATGAATCACAAATCACAAGCAAAAGCTAGCTAAACTCGATTTTAATTGACAATTAAAACAAAGCACATGACAAGAACATGACAGAAATGTGATTTAGAAAATAAAATGACTCAAAGCAAAGGATTCACCGAATTAAAATGAAGTAAGACGCTTAATCAAACACAACATAGAATGATTTGAACAACGCCAGAAATTAACACTGAGATTTGAACAACACAAATGACAATAAAGGAATATGATGAACAACTTAGGAATTTACGAAAACAGCACAATATACTCAGAATCAAAATTAAAACAAGACAAAAACGCGAATCAAAATCATATGAAACTCAGACAAGATGGAATTAATAAAACACGAAATAGTGAAACAAAATTAGAGATCGAGATACTTATCTCTTGTAGCGTGGACGCAACCGGTGCTCTGATTACCACATGATAGAAGACGCCTTGAGGAAGATGACCGATACGCGACGCGAACTCGATCCAGAGGTTCCTCGAAGCGGTTCCGAATGAAAAATGCAGCGGAATAACAAAAATAACAAAGAAAATGATGTTAGAAAAACCTAATCAGAGACTGAGAAACCTAAAATGATAAGGAGACTCAAGACAGACCGATTAAACGGTGAGAATCGAGGTTTAATCGGTGGACAAGGTAGTATGATCAGTAGGAAGTATTTCAATCGGTAGAAATTTGAAAACAATCGGTAAAAAATGGTGGAAACCCTAGAAATGGGGGTTCTAGGGTTTAGACTCTCAAGATGGAACGAAGGAAGCGTAGATCTGTGAAGAGAAATGAGTTTTACCTGTGAAAAGAGGCAACAATGGTGGATCTGTGATGAT
>NC_028351.1:23443774-23449138 GCF_000741045.1 Vigna radiata var. radiata | reverse complement strand
ATTGTCATGGTGAATCTATATGAAAAATGGATGAAGAATGGAAAAGCAAACCCTAGATAAGAAGAAATTGAGCCTAAGCATCGAAGAGATCCTCTCCAGAGAGTGAAATTAGGTCTGGCCGCCCCCTTCTGTCAAAAGAATACATCTAAACTCGCAATAGGGCTATTTATAAGTGAGGAGCGCAACAGAAAACAGGCCCAAGCCCAGCAGACAACCGCCTGGCATCACACTTGTTCCGCCCTGCGGTTTCCTTCAAGCCGCGCTACTGCCCGGCGGCAGGGGTCTACCGCCCGGCGGTTTGCCTCTAATAGCAAATTTGCCAAGCGCCCACGCCAGGTGCCTACTCCTTGCAAATCCGACTCTTCATTTCTTCATTTTTCTTCCCTTTTCTTGAGTCTACGACCTTCATCTTTAACTCCATTCTTCACTTTCTCAAAAATGCTACAAAACAATGCAAAACAAGCATAATATCGCTAAAAATAGCTTTTGACTCTCTACAGACTCATTTATTGAGTTTTGCTTGATTCTAAGCTCATTCTAAGCAGTAAAGGGAGTAATTTGGTCTAAAATGACATGAAAATAACTGTTTTTCAACCTTCATCACCACCCCAAACTTAGAACTTTGCTTGTCCTCAAGCAAATAAAACAAAACAGATCTTGGCTTTATACTATTTCATCCAATGATTCAACGCTCCTAAAGTACATGACAAACACTACTCAATCTCAAATCTTCAATGAAATCAAATTAAGATACCTGCATGCTTTCAATCCAGAGATTGCACAAAAGATGTTGTTGGAGGAGCTACTGGATTGAGAGACTACTTTGGCCCTAAACCAAGAAGCACACAAGCCGTGACTCCGGAATTGGTTAGTAGCATCACGGAAAAAGTGCAAGTCGAATTAGAGGAGCGAATGGGAGAACGCTTAAGAACGCTCGACCGAGAACTTGCGATGATTAGACTACAACAACAACAGCAATAGTCATAGCAGGAGGACGCTCCTACAGATAATCCTACCCCACCTCCCGTGAGCACCAAAGGCTCATGCTCTAATGTAGATCGTACTGATTTCAATAATCAGTATGAGTTTTTGGTTGATAAGGATCCTCCACGCAGTGGCCATCGGTGTACAGCTTGCAGGAGGCAAGACCATTCATGGTGTTCCTTTATTGCCCATAGGATTGATGATGTTAGAGACCCCAAGGCTCGAGTGTCAATGCCAACAAATGAAATCCAATTCGTAGGGGAGGCCTTAGGCACATTTATAGTTTGGCCTAAGACCTTGATCGTTCCATATTTTGGCCTACCAACGGTATTGTATTCTTATTTTTATTATCTTACATCTTCAAGTTATAATTAAATGATTCCTAACTTCTGTAAATGTGACTTGCAGGTCTACCAACCAGAGAAACAAGCAATGGCTCAACCTGAGGCTCGTGTGGAAGCAGAAGATGATGATCCTGAATCCATATTGCTCTCAAGATTACCTCAGCTGAAAAAAACATCGGTAGCATTGTAGTGGGACTTAAGAACGTTTGCCGTCGAGTTCCATATTCCATTGTATATTGAATACCAGGATGCATATGAGCTGATCGATGGAGATAGAATGTTGAACATTTCATGCATACAACTGTGGTGCATGTAAGTTTTTTATTTCTTATTTTCTAATTTGTATTTATTAGTATTATGACATTTTAATAAATATACTTAACTTTATTCTTATAGGTACATGGACATCGTCTTAGTAGAATCAGGTCAGGGGTCAACTTATGGCTTTCTTGAACCTCAGACCATTCAACCATCTGGAAAAACTTTACATTGCAGAAAGAAATATATGCAAACATGGATGACCGAGTCTAACAGAGAGATATATATGGCACCATACATTGAAGTGTATGTTTTCCCCATATTGTCAACTTTTATCAAATTTTAATCAATAAACTCACTGGTTGTTGGTACATGATAGGGACCATTGGCAACTCGCGGTGATCATTCCATAAAAAGACAATTTGTATGTTTTGTTCTCTTCATAGGAAGATGAAAGCGAATTTGAAGTCCTTGATACAAACGTAAGTATTACATTCATTCTTATGAATTCATTATGATATTAATAATATTAACTTATTTTTCTAATGTTTCAAATTTGTTTAAAGGTCTGACTACGACCAGAGGACAACAAATTGATATTATATGTCCTAAGGTTGGAATTCGTTGATCTTTAACCTTTAATTTTCGTAGTCAATTTTAAACCATTACATTTGACTAAGTTCTTTCACATGTTTAGTTTAATATGCAGATTGATTCCTGGGCATGTGCCTACTACATCATGTCATGGATCAAGGCAATCATCCGAGCAGGAATCAGAGGACTGGACTGAGGTAGAAATTTACATTTGAAAATCTTAAAAATATCAATAAAGTTTTGACATTAAAAAGAATATAACTGTAAAGTTCCCTTCCTTGATTTTGCAACAATTCAACAATACCTCTCCATTCTCCAATGCAGTATTAAAGTCCATAAGAGAGGAATGGGCAAGATATTTGAATAAATATTTTAACTAGCTATAGTTTTAGGTTTTTTTCCTTTCATGATAGTAGGATTTGTTTACTTATGCAACTTTTTAACTGTGAATATATGTATATTGTGAATAGATTATTCAGAATAGATGAATATTGTGAATAGATGAATGGAAAAACGGGTTCTTTTAAGTTTTGATGATAGCATTAGGGTCTTTTACTTTTACTGTTCAAGTGGAATTGATGATGGCATGGTTTAAATTAATTAATTTAGTGCATTTAGGAATTGGAAAATCAGTTTCTGTATTTCAAGTTTGGTTAAATGAGCTAAAAAGAACGAAATTTAATAAAAAACACTGAAGGTAACGTCAATTTATACATTGTCCGACGTTAATATATGTATCTTAACATCCATCACGACGACGAGTGACGTTGATATAATGTAGTGGATAACAATAATAATAAAACGTTGGGCGAGGATCTCTACGGCTCAGGAATATTAACATCAACTGTAAACATGTTCGACGTCAACCTTACATCAATCATCTTATAACAGACGTCAAATATTCCATTAAATATAAATATTTATTAAAAAATTAACGTCAAATTTGCTCTTCGACATGAATATTACGTCACCGATCTTCAACGTCGACGTCATTATTAAGTCAGTTTCCCGATGATATGACGAAAAATCTTTCTTTAAAAAATATTTGGACGTCAAGTTCTATTCTATAAGACGTACTTTAACGCCGACGCGCATAAAAGACGTTAACTTTACGTCAATTACCTTTTTGTTCGACGTAAACGAGTTCGATTAACGTCACCGGTAATACTCGATGTTAATTTACGTCACCAGCTATAACGTCAGTAACGGTTGCGTCATTAAAGCCCAAAAAGAAACGGCGTAATAACCCATTTTTGCACTAGTGACATTTGTGGAAGAGTATGTGATTATGTAAACATTATGTGAGTTGGAATGAAATGAAGCATGTGTGCATCTTGATGAGATTCCATTGAAAAGCTAAATTGAGTAATTACTTGTTGTGAGAGAATAAGTTTTAAATGTGTTGAACCATTTTGTTGATAGGTGGAAAGCTAAGTTTTGTTGTGCTTGCTTGAGAACAAGCAAATTTCAAAGTTTGGGGTTGTGATAACAGTCTAAAAACCGTTATTTTTTATACTTGAAATTGGTATCAAAACACATCCTTTATGACTTGGAATGAGCTTAAAATCATGCAAAACACTTAAGTTAGGTTACAAGAAAGTTAAAGGTGGTCTTAGAGATATTATGCTTGGTTTTACATTGTTTTGACAGGATTTAATGAGAATTGAAGGATGGAAAGTGAAGTAGGAAGGAGTTGGACTCAAGAAAGGATGAAGAAAGTGATGAGTCATTATTTCTTGAACCATATTTAGTTTATTGCACTTAAATAAACCAAGGAATTGTGTTTAATTGTCTGTTATTTTCCCGTTTTCCTAATTCTGCTTAATTTGGTCGGAAATTCATATTTTCGCTAATTTGGATATTTTGAGCTGATTAAGCGTATTTTTGGTTACAGGGAAATTATGGAAATATCATCTGGAGCATTAGGATATGGCGTGACACATTCAAGACTCAATATTTAGTCATTTAGATTTTAATTAAAGTTGTAATTTCGTTTTCTAGAAGCCTTTGATTAGAATTAGGTGTTTTGGACCCTTTTAGGGGCATTTTTGTAAAAAACCAATTGTGGGGGCCATGTGGCATCTCTTTAGGGCTGACTTGTAGTGTTTGGACCCCACCAAATGTGAAACTCTTGGTATTTGGGGTGTGAAAACTGAGCCACACAAAAGGGAGACCCATAGCTCATGGTTTTGGTTCATTTTCCTAGGGTTTCTCTTGTTTTGAACATGCTCTCATGGGTGCTTGCTTGGTGCACGGTTTTGGACCATTTTCAATGAATATTATGAAGATTTTATTCTACCCTTGACTCACTCTTGGTTTTCTTAACTCATTGGTGGTGAAAATCCATCCATTCCTCCTTCCATTTGCTTGTTTTTTATGTTTGAAGCTTGAGTTTTTAAGCTTGTCTTTTCTTTTCTATGGTGGTTGTTGGGTTTGAGTGACTTTAGATTTTCGTTTCCTCTTCCATTGCTGCTGTTCCTCACGTTTTTCTTTGCATTTTATTTGTTTGGTTGATAAAAATGGAATTCTATGTGAGTTTTGGGTTGAATAGAGCTTAACTTGATGTGTGGCTGTTATGGGTTTGGCTCTTTTCCTTCATATTTCGGTTTTGATGTTTGAAACTAGTTTGGAACCAGACTTTCATGATGTTATTGGGGCTGGACAGTGGTTGAGTTGAATGGTATAATGTTATTTTCGTTTTTTGCATAAGAGCTTGAAAAAATGGAAGATTTGGTTGGGTTGAAGTAGCATGTGTTGTGTTTATTGTTCTTGTGTTGATTTGGAATTTGAACTTTGGTCTCTTGGGTTTATGTTTCTGTAGTATGGAGGAAGAAAACATGAATGGTGTGTTGGTAGAGAAAGAAAAACGAAAATGGAGATAGGAAGGAGGAGAGAAGGTGCATTAAAGTTTTTACCCGATTTGGACCAACACAAAAGATGCTTGTTTTGACTCATAGAATGTTTCCACTTTGAGATTGGCCTTTGTTTGTTCGAGCCGTGAATTGCAATGAGGAATGGAGGTTTTTGGAGTTTGTTTTCATTTGTTTTGGCTTACATGGCACATTGGAAGAAGCACCTTAAGTATCTTTCATTTACACTTTGGTTTGAAGCATTTTTTTTGCAATTCCACTTGTAGTTCACGTAAATTGAGTATTGGTGTGTGGTTCACGTTTTTTGCTGCATG
>NC_028351.1:23435749-23443524 GCF_000741045.1 Vigna radiata var. radiata | reverse complement strand
TAGGTTGAGTTTAATGTGTTTGAATTAGTGTGACGTTTAATTAATTTTAACTGTGTTTGTTAATTTGTTTGCAAGAGTATTTGATGTTTGAATGTTGTCTAAGGTTTTTAATAGTGTTAGTTTAATTACCATGCTAGCTTAAATTAGTTTGTTTGCATCTGTGTCTTTATATTGAGTTCTTTAATTTTTGCAAAAACCTTTTCAAACCCCCTCCCTTCGTGTTAGACTCGATTCTCGAACCGCAAAATTGGTCTTTGGGAGACGACCTAGGGGTCATTCCCTAGCTATACTTCATTTCTCATATGCAATCAAATTTGTATAGGTTGCGACAGCCCATCAGAAAGGTGCAAAAGAGGAATTGCTCTTACCGCTCAGCGCCAATTCTAGCACTAAACGACATCCTTGAGGAAGACTTACGGCCAGACGCTTAAGCGCCAACGCTAAAGGGTGAATGAAGAACTGTGTCTACCGTTGAGTGCCAAAAGCCACCACTGAACGCAGGATGCTTGGGCGTCAACACTGAGCAATCCAGTGGAGTGTCGCACCTACCGCTGAGCGGTGAATCCAGCGTTGAGCGCTGTAGTTGGGCTTGAGCCAAAATTCTGTAATTTTTCATAGCTTATAAATAAACCCTCAAAACTATTCTAGGGTAATCTTTTCACAGAGAAAGACGACAGAACACCTTCTACACTCCTTGGAGGCGGATTTTGGATGCTAAGGCTCTAATTCACCAATTCTAGGGTTTATTCTTTCATTCTTTCCATTAAATCCATATAGTTTCACCATGTCAATGGTGAGCTAAACCCTTTGTTGTTCGGGAACGATGTAATCCTTTGTGAAACTCTCTTATATTGAAATTCCTATTTTATTCATATGCTTGTATTATCAATAGTTTGGGTTTTGTTCTCTGTACTTTAAAGCTTGCATTGTTTAACTCATTCAGTGTCATGATCTTTAATGGAGTTGTTGGGGGTTTACAATTTGATCTTAATTGTCGTCCTATATCTACTCTTCTTATTTAATTTGCTTTATTATCATATTGTCATGCAAACTTTCTTAGTCTACCCTAAACCCAATCTCTTAGGGAAAATAGCTTATTACTAATTACTGGCTTACTATCTCTAGTCTCCCCTAGTAACTAGCAATGCATGATAAGCGGAAGCAAAATACAATTGATTGTCCTACCCCTATCTCTAGGAGGTATTAGCTTAATCAAGGAATTCCCCCCAGTTCATGACATTATTGTATGTCTCCGTATCAATAAAGACAAACAACATTAACCGAATGAGTTAAACGATAAAAGCATTAAGCAAAGGTAAGGAACCCAAAAATTCATAATATAAGCATATGCAAGCATATAAAGAAAATAAGAATTTTCATATAAGAGAGTTTCAAAAGATTACATTGTTCCCCAACAACAAAGGGCTTAGTTCGCCATGGACATGGTGAAACTAGATGGAATAAAATGAAAGAATGGAAGAATAACCCCTAAATTTGGTAGATTGGAGCCTAAGCATCCAAGGAACCTCCTCCAAGGTGTGTAGAATTGCTCTGGACGTCTCTACCTGCCAAAAGATTGCTTTGGAAATCGCACTTGGTCTATTTATAGACCAAAAAAGTAACAGAATTTAAGCTCAAGCATAGCAGACAACCGCTCAACTTTTTCCCCTTAATCGCGCCACCGCTCAGCGGCCAATATCACCGCTTAGCAGTTTGCCTCTAGTTGCTCTGGATGCTCAGCGTTGGATTTGGGCGCTGAGCGGTTCACTCGACTCTTGTTTTCATCCTTTTTCTTCTTCTTTCATGCGTCTAAGTCCACCTTAATTCACTTCCATCTTTAATTCACATGAAAACCCTGCAAAACAATGCAAAAACAAGCATAATATCTCTAAAGCCAACTTTTGACTCTCACATGACTCAATTAAGTGTTTTACTTGATTTTAAGCTCATTCTAAGCCATAAAGGGTGTGTTTTGATATCAAATATAAGCATGAAAATAATGGTTTTTAGACCATTATCAACGTACGGGGAAGTCTAGAATTGAGAAGGATTCTATTGATTATGAAATATTGCCTAGAGATAGGAATATGATGGTTAATTGCTTTAAGCTTCTGTTATTAATGCATTAGTAATTGCTAGGGAGACTAGAGATTGTAAACTACTAATTACGGTAATAGGCTCTTTTCACCGAGAGATCAGGTTTAGAGTAAATTAGAAACTTGCATGAACATTGATAATAAAGTTGAATATAATAGGAATAGTATATATAAGAGGGTGGATCAGGATGAAACCATAAACCCCAACAACTCCATTCATTCATATTCTTATTTGTCAACTGATTCAGTTTTTTTACATTTACATGTTTAATTTCGTTTTTGCATTACAACATCAAATTATTATTCTTTCAAGTCATATGCGATCAATTGACATGAACGTTTAGGCCATAGAGTCCCTTGGCAAACAATATCTGGACTTACTGTTCTATTATTACTTGATAGGATCTGGTACACTTGCTAGGGTGTTAACTCCTACTAAAGTTGTTGATGAGAAAACTGTTATAAAACCTTTTACTGAATGGTCTACTAATGAAAATAGAAAAGCTCAATATGATATTAAGGCTAGAAATATTATTGCCTCTACACTAACAGTTGATGAATTTTTCAGGATATCTCAATGCAAATATGCAAAGGAAATGTGGGATGTCTTAGAGGTGACACATGAAGGCATGGATGAAGTGAAGAGAGCAAGGAAAAATTCTTTAATACAAGAGTATGAACTTTTCAGGATGAAGAGATCAACATCAAAACTTTGAAGAGTCTAAACAGAAATTGGCAACCAAAAGTCACTACAATCTTTGAGCCCAAAGACCTTACAAGCATGAACATGGCTACCTTGTTTGGCAAGTTACGAGAATATGAAGTGGAACTTGGTAGATTAAAGGATGAAGAGGAGATTGAGGAAAAGAAGTCCATTGCTCTGAAGGCTACAGGCAAGAATAACTCAAAGACAGAGAACTTAGATGCAGAAATGGAAGAAAAAGAACTGATGACCTTGATGCTAAGAAAGTTTAGTCGACATATGCAAAATGATAGTCAACTTATTAACCATGCAGGTCAAAGTAAAAAGAGAAGCTTTAGAACAAATGTTGTCCAATGTTACGAATGTGGAAAGGAAGGACATATCAAGCCTGAATGTCCATAATTGAAGCCTAAGCAAAAAGGAAAGAAAAGATTCCCTCAAGACAGAAGCATGAAGCAAAGAGGAGCATGCATTGCTTGGGAGAATACAAATTCTGAAAACTCAAGTGATGAGGATGTTGATCATGAGTAAGAATCCAACATTTGATACATGGTTGGAACATCATAAGATGATTATGACAGCAATGCTGAATTCGAGAATCAACCAATAGAAGTGAAGTATCGACAACTATTGGAAGTATTCAGAGAACTACATGCTGAAGCAATGCGACTAGAGTACAAGGTTAATCGAATGAACTCTAAAAGGAAAGATTATGAATATAGAATTAATAACCTTGTTTCTGAAAATGAGAAATTAGAAAAGGAATTGAATGATGTGCTTTGTTATCTGCTAAGGACATCAAAATTGAAACTATTACACTAGAAAAACCTTGTGAAAAATGTCCTACACATATTGAGAAAATAGATTACTTGACTAGTACATTAGCCAAATTCACTCAAGGTAGAGACAATTTAAATGTTGTACTAAATGCAAAGAGATTTATTGATAACAGACAATGAATAGGATATAAAGCACAGTCTAACAGAACCCATGCAAAGAGATTTATTGATTTCAGCAAACCTATTAGGAATGCATGTTTTTATTGCAATTATGTTGGTCACAATGTTAGAAACTGTTATTATATAAATGTTGGTGTTCTAAAAGGAATCTATGTGTGGAAACCAAAGGAACAACTGAAAAAAACTGAAAATCAAGGACCCAAAGTAAAATGGGTCCCAGCAACCAAAACTTGATTTGCTTTGAAGGATATCTAGCAGATGCAGTTTGAACTCAAGGATGAATCACTTTGGAAAAATCAAAATCTTGAGTATCTACAATGGGTAAATTGCATCATTCTGCTACATTATGCTTGAGCTGATTGGTTGTGATGTGTGATTGCATGAGTGAATGTCTGTATGCTTAATTGATTGAATGCATTTGAAAAATTGTTTTCATGATTCTTAGCCGACTGCATTATTAATTAATTCGACTATTGTCTCTGTATGTTTTAAACTCTGTTTTAGAATTTCTTATGACATACAGTAGTCAATTAAATGATTAATTCATTCGACTTCTAATCTTCTGTTTGGATGGGTGTTAAATTTTTAATAATTGTTTTAGTGTGAAAATGAAATCAAATTATTCCCTCCAAATTTTATTTCTGACTGATATAAATGGAAACCTTATAATCATGGTTCACTACACTAAGCTTCACTGGTCTAAAATTCTATTGTCCTCACACTTCCTAAGAAAATTTATTCTCTTCGTCGACTACAATGGCCTCAAGCTCAGCTCAGGAGAAACGGGTCAAGACACTTGGTCAGAAAAGTGTAAGGAGAGTTCCTGAACTAGAAGGGTAGATAAGTGACGATGAAGGGCAATCAAAATACCTCGATTGTTGGAAAATGAGGAGCTTGATATCTCATAAATTCTTGAAGATAATATTCTTCCAAGATGAGGGATTTGAATTCCAAAGATGGCTCGGACGTCAAGGGTTAAAGAAATTTGTTGAAATGGCTGATCCGTGGTACCCTGATTTGGTTAAAGTATTCTACTGCAACTTGAAATTTGAAAATGATATTCTCTGTTCTAGAGTCAAAGGAGTTTATATCAAACTCACTGATGAAGTGTGGACTGAGATTGGTGGACTAAAACTAGGCGGTGAAAAAGGCCATTTGGGTATAGAGGGTTTCCACAAATATACCGAGTATCAGAATAATCTAAGGAATCCAGATGACAGTAGAGACTATTCCAATTACAAAACTGGTGGAACGAAAATGGATGATCACCTTGTGATCTTTGTTATTTCATGGATACTTATGCCAAGAGGTGGAAACCATGCTCAAGCTACAACTGAAGATCTGTTTTTGCTAAAAGCATTAAAAGAAAACATCCAAGTTGATTAGCATGCAGCAATATCGGACAATATGTTGAAGGTCACTAGATTAGAATCAGCAAAGCTACCATACTGTGTGTTTATCTCAAAGGTGTTGGTTCACTTCGAGGTAGATTGCACTGAAGAATCAGGTGACCCCTATTACAGAACAAGCTTAATTGACAAATTTGCTTTGCACCTAATGCAAATGGTAAAGACATCAGGGGGATGGACATACAAGAATGAAGTTGTGAGTAATGACAATGTTGCA
This sequence comes from Vigna radiata var. radiata, assembly GCF_000741045.1. Lineage (NCBI taxonomy): Eukaryota > Viridiplantae > Streptophyta > Magnoliopsida > Fabales > Fabaceae > Vigna > Vigna radiata. The sequence continues at coordinate 23,438,140 of NC_028351.1, read as the reverse complement.
TCATCTTCTGGAATAAATCAATACAGGGCACGAAATGAATTTGAAAGGGTTGTTATATATGAGTTAAAAGCCATAAAAAGGAGGCTTGAAGAACAAAGAGGTAGAAATCAACAAAATGAAGAAAATACACTGTCTGAGGAAGCAAGCTCTCCTGAAAGCTCTTCTCAAGGAAGTGAAGATGAGGATAGTGGCAGTGACATGATTCTTAAGGATTTTGTTGATAAAAAGAGAAAGAAAATTTAAATCTCTGAATATTTTTAGTGTTATTTGTTTCTTTTCTTAATGGCTTAGAATGCCATTTTATTTTGTTATGCTTTGAGCTTTGTTCTGGTCCTACCATTGTAATATCTTTTAAATAAGGAAATGAAATTAGAGTTTGAATCATATTTCAACTACTTAAATCTGTTTGATTGAAATCTGTTGTGTTGTGTTGAATGATTGATTTGACTATTGATAACGGTTGAAAAACCGTTATTTTCATACTTAATTTTGATATTAAATCACAACCTTTATGGCTTAGAATTATCTTGAAATCATGCATTTTTCTTAACTTAGAAAATAAGAGAGTCAAAGTTGGTTTTCTTGGTTTTATGCTTGGTTTCCCTTGACTTTGTAGGTTTATTGAATGATTTGAAAGAAAGATTGAATTATCAAAGAGTTGCAGTGTAGAAAAGTCAACCAGTCAACTAGAAAAGTCAACCAGTTGACCATAATGCTGAAAAGTTGACAGAGCGTTGTTTTCTGTTGTAGTGAGTGCTGAGCACCAGGCCAGCGCTGAGCGCCAGTTTTGCTAGTTTTTCACTGTTTTTCGCTTGGGCGTGACCGTTGAGCATCCTGCGATTATGGGTCACCACTGAGCGGTCAAATGGGCGTTAAGCACCTAAATGATGGGCCTGGGCCGAAATTATGTTACTTTTCTACGTTAAAAATAGCCCCAGTCCGACCTTCAGAGTAATCTTTTGGCAGAGGAAGACTCTTGAGCACCTTCTACACTCCTTGAGACGGTTTCTTGGATGCTTAGGATCTAATTTATCAAATCTAAGTTTTACTCTTTCATCTTTTTCATTAATTCCATCTAGTTTCACCATGTCCATGGTGAACTAAACCCTTTGTTGTTGGGGAACAATGTAATCCTTTTGAAACTCTCTTATATTGGAACTCTTATTATATTCACATGTTGTTATAATCAATTGTTGGTTTTCTTATCTAAGGTTAATGCTTACATTGTTTAACTCATTCGTTGTAAAGATATTTGATTTGTCGATACGGGAACGTACGGGGAAATCTAGAAGTGATAAGAATTCTCTTGATAATGAAATACTGCCTAGAGATAGGGGTAGAACGATCAATTCCTTTTAAGCTTCTATACTGTAATTCATTGATAATTACTAGGGAGACTAATGAAGGTTGAAAAACAGTGATTTTCATATGTCAATTTGGACCAAATTACACCCTTTACTACTTGGATTGAGCTTAGAATCAAGCAAAACTCAATAAATGAGTATGGAGAGAGTCAAAAGTTGTTTTTAACGATTTTATGCTTATTTTGCATTGTTTTGTAGCTAATTTGAGAAAAGTAAGAATGGAGTTGAAGATACAGGTCGTTGACTCAAGAAAAGAGCAGAAAAGTTGAGTTTTGAAGAGTCGACGTACCGCCCAGCGGCACACTTAAACCGTCGGGCGGTCTAGGACGAGGAGTAGGCAGCATTTCACGCTGAGAGAAATCGTCGGGCACTGGCGATTGCCGCCGGGCGCTGGCATAGGAAACAGCTGGCGGTGGCGATTGCCGCCGGGCGGTGGCGGCAGGTTGTGGCAAACCGCCGGGCGGCAAACTTAAACCGCCCGGCGGTAGCACGCTGGACTGGGGCCTGATTTTGACGCACTCCTCGCCTATAAATACCCCAACTACGAATTCAGAGTCATTCTTTTGACAGGGGAGAACGGCCAAACCTAATTTTGCTCTCTGGAAAGGATCTCTTGGATGCATAGGCTCCTTTTCATCTTTTCTAGGGTTTGCTCTTTCATTCTTCTTCCATTTTTCATCTAGTTTCACCATGTATATGGTGAACTAAACCCTATTGTTGTTGGGGAATTCAATGTAATCTTTTGATACTCTCTCTTATTGAAACTATTGATTATTTATATGGTCTCCATATGTTTTCATTTATTATTATTGGGTTACCATCTTTGCTTAAGGCTTTTATCGTATAACTCATTCGATATATTGTTGTTTGTCGTTATTGACATGGGGACGTGCGGTAATGACATGAACTGGTGAGTAATCTCTTGATTCTGCAATACCACCTAGGGATANGGGTAGGACGNTNNATTGCGCTAACTTCTGTTTATAATGCGGTATTAATTACTAGGGGAGGCTAGGGATAGCAAGCC
>NC_028351.1:23433136-23435381 GCF_000741045.1 Vigna radiata var. radiata | reverse complement strand
CATTGTTTTCACTTGTCAATTGAATCAACCTTTATTTTGCATGTTAATATTTTTGCTCTCAAACCCAATTTATTAATTTTAATTTCTCAAGTCTTATTATTTTAATTCACGCGAACGAGGAAGCCATACGAGTCTCTTGGGAAAACGATACTTGGTCTTACCATTTTTATTACCTGTATGATTTGGTACTCTTGCCAATTTGTCAACAATGATTTATTGGCAAAAGGGTGGATACAAAAAAGTCTTAGCCTTTGTGCGATGCCAGTGTTGTTAGGCCCAAAGAAAGATGGTTCTTGGCGAATGTGTACAGATTGTAGGGCTATCAACAACATTACAGTCAAGTATTGACACCCTATTCCTAGATTGGACGATATGTTAGACGAGTTACATGGAGCAAACATGTTCACCGAGATTGATCTTAAAAGTGGATATCATAAAATTAGAATTAAAGAAGGAGATGAATGGAAAACCGCTTTACTATTGCTGCTCCCCTGAATGAACTTTAAAAGAAGGATGTGCCATTCAAATGGGATGAAAAACAAAGTCTAGCCTTTGAGACCTTAAAGCATGTTGAGAAATAGGTAGGCTTCGTTTTACACCAACAGGGGGTGAATTGGTGTTAGTTCAAAAACAAAATCTCTTCACAATCTTTATATGAAAGTGCAAAGCTTTTTGATCTTTCTTGAAATGCAAGTAATGAAAATTTTAATGTAGCGAAAAAACATAGTTGACTGCTAAATAAACAAAGGCGACTTGAAATAAAAGAGTGCAGGGATAAGAAAATCAAACACTGGTTTTTATACTGGTTCGGCCAACAATGCTTACATCTAGTGTCCTTCCAACCCAGGAAGCAAATGCACTATAATGGTTGCGGTTTTTACAACAAGGAATTTATAGAGCACCACACAAAAATATAAATCTCCTCTCTAACCCAAAACCAAAATATAGTTGCACAACAAAACCAGAATTGCAGTAAGAATCCCCTCTTCTGCAATTTGAACCCACGTCGAACAATCCTCAACGTGTAACCAACACTTTTCACAGGATGTCAAGCCTATCGTAGAATACTTCATAGGTTTCCCAGCCTTTAATCAACACAGCAGTCTTCACAGGATGCCAAGCCTTCAAAGATCAATCAAGAAGCATCTTTCTCGTGTATATTATGATTAAGCAGTCAGCGCAATTGACTTCTGTTAACACTCTGGCAAGTGTACCAGATCGTATCAAGTAATAATATATGGTAAGTCCAAGTATCATTTTCCCAAGAGACTCATGGCACTACACTGTTGCGCTCTTGCTCAACCAATCAAGACTAGAAGAACAATATTTTGGGATTTTTGAATATTAAGTACGGAAAAATAAACATGAATGCAATTTGATCAATTTAGGTTAAACGCAAAAGTGGATGGATGATGTTGATAATATGAGATGGATTTGTTGCTAGGGTTCAGATTTCACCTAATCACCCTCTTATATCTACTTTTCTTATCTAATTTGCTTATTTATCTTATTGTCATGCAAACTTTCTTGGTCTACCCTTAACCCAATTCCTTGGCGAAAAAAGCCTATTACAAATTACCGACTTGTTATTCCTAGCCTCCCCTAGATATAACGGTCTAAAAACCATTATTTACATGCTTAAATTTGATAGTAAAACACACCCTTTGTGGCTTAGAATGAGCTTTAAATCAAGTAAAACACTTAGTTGAGTCTCTTGAGAGTCAAAGGTTTATTTTAGCGATATTATGCTTGTTTTACATTGTTTTGCAGGGTTTTTAGATGAATTAAACATGGAAGTGCAGTAAGGTGGACTTAGACTCATGAAAGAAGGAGCAAAATGATGAAAAGAAGGGTCAAGCAAGCCGCTGAACGCCAGAATGGTCCGCTGAGCGCTCAGAGCGATTAGAGGGAAACCACTCAACGGCAAAACTGACCGTTGAGCGGTCAAAGCGGCTAGAGGCAAACCGCTGAGCGGTGGATTTAGGCGCCTCGGTGTTGACAAATTGGCAAGCGTACCAAATCGTACAAGTTAATATAAAATGGTAAGTCCAAGTATCGTTTTCCCAAGAGACTCACGACACTAAACTGTTGTGCTTTTGCTTAACCAATCAAGACTGTAAAAATAATATTTTGGGATTTTTATAAAGTGNAGAAAAATAAACATGAATGCAATTTGATCAATTGAGGTTAAACACAAAAGTGGATGAATGAATGGAGTTGTTGGGTACTAACAATTTCATCTCAT
>NC_028351.1:23429405-23430931 GCF_000741045.1 Vigna radiata var. radiata | reverse complement strand
ACTTGCTTTTTCAATTTTCCCCCGTACAACCCCAAACTTGAACCTTTTCAACACATACAATTAAGCTCATCCCAACTCAAGGTAAAGAATTTCAAAACAAGGGTTCACATTCTATTTAAGGCTAAGGTTCAAAAGGGGTATAATATTTCAAGCACTTTGGGTGAAAATTTGGCTAGAGGAGGGTTTTCAAAAATGGCCTTGATCATATGACATTCACATGCAATTCAATCGATCATCAAGATTAAGGCAATATCATCCATGTTTTCCTATGAACAATACATGCAACAATAAAAACTCTGGAGCTCAAAATCTCACACACATGCTTCCTCACACAAAATTCATTCATACACCATGCCTAGCATCATGACCACAATCATAAATTCATCACCCATCTATTTCCTGGATATCATCATGCATTACAACTCAATTTTCATCGACATCCAATAATCATCAAATGGATTCATCATGCACATAAGTTAGTCTAACATTTTCAGAACAAGTAGTAAAGCCAAGAGTACACACCAAAATTAAAAATTAAACCTATTCTAAGAATTTAAAATGTAAAAGTGTACGAAGAAATTCTAGGTTTCCTCCTAGTAGCGCTTGTTTAACGTCACGAGCTTGACCCAAACCTGGTTGGCACTTGTCAGTAAGTGCATACCTTTCCAACACCCATCAGTAGGTGTACCTTCCTGGTATCCTTCAGTAGATACCTATATCTTCTAACATCCCCCTAGTAAATGCTATCCCAATAGCACTCATCAGTAAATGCTAATCTTTCTAATCTTCATTGGCATCCATCAGTAAATGCCATATCACCTAACATCCATTAGTAGATGTTGTAGAAGCATCCATCAGTAGATGCTATCATCACTGCCATCAGAAGCAGCACAAAACCCAAAAAATAAAATAAATAAAATCAAATAAAATAAAATCAAACCAAATAAAATAAAATAAAATAAAATCAAAACGAAATTGAAGATAAAAAATTCAGAAACTGGGTTGCCTCCCAGCAAGCGCTCTTTTAACGTCATTAGCTTGACCTGGTAAAGCCCAAACACCCATCAGTAGGTGTTGAAATTTTATGTTGGTGTTCCTCCTTCCTTCATGACACCAACAACATCTCGGAAATTTCCTTTGTCACCAACTGTAAGAGCTCTGTTTGTTTTGATAGTCTTGACAACCCATAACCTAATTTTGAATTTCATTGATGTGCCAGGTTAGAGTTTGTCACTTTTCACATCAGGGTGTTGGTGAACCAATTCTCCTTCGTTATCTGCCTCCTGATGATCTTGTGCTCCTAGTACCAAAACTTTTATCCTGCATACACTAAAGAACTAGAGCACAGAATTAGCCCAAAAAAAAGTAAAAGATAATTTTTATTTTTATTTTAATTTTAATTTTCGTTTTTTTTAGAAAAGATAAAGGGAAAAAAAATAAAAATAAACAATAAAATAAAGGTTTAATACCTATTTTGGTCCCTCCTTTGGGAGGGTTTGTTCAAAGTGGTCCCTCCTTTTTTCAAA
>NC_028351.1:23425040-23426550 GCF_000741045.1 Vigna radiata var. radiata | reverse complement strand
ATAAATAATCAATAGTTTCAATAAGAGAGAGTATCAAAAGATTACATTGTTTCCCCCAACAACAATAGGGTTTAGTTCACCATCGTCATGGAGAACCTAGATGAAGAATGGAATGAAAGAGATACAAACCCTAAAAAGGAGAAAAGGAGAGTTGTCACCATCTCTAAATCTACCCCAAAGGGGTGAAAAGTGTGTTTCTGTGCAAAATGTTTAACTTCCCCTAAAAAATAAAACTCTAAAGAAAACAAAATATTTTTTTGTGTTTTTTGTCTGTGCCTAAGCCATCAAAAGATACAAACCCTAAGACATTCTGGCCTTTAAATAGGGCATAAAAATAACATAAAACAAGCGCAAGCCCAAACAGATCATAAAACACAGAAAACAGGCCCAAGTCCAACGAGCCACCGCCAGGCGGTTTAAGTGTGCCGCCCGGCGGTTTCCCATAATCCTCCAAACTGCCCGGCGGTAATCGCCACCGCCGGGCGGTTTCCCCCAGGGCCGCCCAACGTCAATCGCCATGCCTACTCCTCATCTTGGATCGCCTGGTGGTTTAAGTGTGCCGCCGGGCGGTGCGTCGACTCTTTGATGAGTCGATATTTTATTGATTTCGCTTATTTTATTGTGCTAGAATGAATCAGGGAATTGTGCTTAATTGTCCGGTATTTTCCCATTTTCGCTAATAGTGCTTAATTTGGCCAGAAATTCTAATTTTAATTAATTTGAATACTTTGAGCTAATTATTTGCATTATTATTTTCAGGGAAAATTTTGGAAATTCAATTTGGGACATTTGGAGTGCTATCAAATAAGTCAAGACTCTTCATATGGACATTTCAAATTTAATTACTTTGAAACTTAGTAGTCTAGATAGTTTTAATTAAATTTGTAAACAATGGGCCAATTTTTGGTAAAATAGTTTAGGTCCAAATTGTTAGAATAAATGACACATGGCACCTAGGGTTTTGCAAAGGAGGTGGACCCCACCTCATTTTACGACACATGGCCTCTTAAAGAAATTCAACAACCGCTGTCATTCTCTAGGAGCTAGCTGGTCTGGAACGTGCTTTTGTTTTGGCAGCCGTCACATAATTCTCTCTTGGCTGTAACATTTTTTTTTTCCTTCTTGAAAAGCACCATGTTTTTATTGTTGGATTTTGGTTGATGGAGAAATTCATGTCCAGACGTCACATACTCCATTGTCTTTTTCTTTTATATTTTATTTTGAACATTTTCTTTTCTTGGATAGCTTTTGGAAGGGGCTGAAGGTATGAAGCTTGTAGATTAATTCCTAGTCTAGTGTTTCACGGTGATTGATTCCATTTCTTTTCTTTTCAAAGAAAGACAACCTGCATTCATTTTGGTTTTTAATTCACGGTGCTTTCATATCAATTTTCTTCGTGCTTTGAAAGAAAGAAAGGAAAGTGTATTCGTTTTTTTATGCTGAACCGAGAAGCGGAATCACCTTTCAATTTCCAAGCTACAATCTTCCTAATTTATTCTACGTTTCCAAT
>NC_028351.1:23422640-23424540 GCF_000741045.1 Vigna radiata var. radiata | reverse complement strand
AGATTACTGCAGCAAAATGAGGAGAAAACCGAAATGGACAATGGGTCTCCCTTCAACAAAGAAACCACCATGAAAAAGCAAAGAAGAAGCTTCAAACTCAAGCATTCAACCTTCAAAACGAAAATCTAAAGAGAGAAATGGTAGAGCTTCATTCCATCAAGCAAGAACAAGCATTGTTGCAAACAATAGAAGAAGAAAAACACGATCTTGTTCCATTAAAGCTCAAAAACGAAAATGGCACACCAAAGCTCCAAAGAGAGAGTTCATACATGCAAAGCCAAAGCGAAAGTGTAGAATGGAGTGTTGTGTGAGTGTCTCGGTCTTTTCCCTAGGAAAATACCTTCCAACTCACAAAATAGGTGGGGTCCACCTCCTAAAAACCTAGGGTTTTGGTGCCAAGTGTCCCACACATTGGGCTTTTACAAAATTTGCCACAAAAGGGCCCAAATGCACTTAATCTAATTAAGGTCTCTAGAAAAAACGAAAATACAACTTTATAAAAATGGAAATGGCTGAATGTTGAGTCTTGAATGATCATGCCACCATCCCTAATGCTCCGATTTATGTTTCCCAAAATTTCCCTGCAGCCAAAATACACTTAATCAGCTCAGAAAACCCAAATTAGCACAATTACAAATTTCCGACCAAATTAAGCAGAATTCGGAAAACGGAGAAATAATAGACAATTAAACACAATTCCCTGGTTTATTTAAGTGCAATAAACTAAATATAGTTCAAGAAATAACCACTCATCAAAATAGACCACACTTAGTCTTTTGCACTCCTGGGCAAAACCAAGAGGAAAACCAGGGAACTACTCAAACATCAGGAAGGTGACACAGACTCGACAGACAGACAACAAAGACTCACAAAACAGAAACAGAGCTGCACAATTCTCAAAAAATCTAGACAGTGAAAGGAAGTGGACAGTATCCAACATGATGGAGACTTGCTATGGACTGGAAGCATAAAGATTTAGTTCCAAACAACAAGTATTCCATGATGTAGAGAGGTGCAGCGGAATTGGATGTAGTTGAATGGAATTTGGTGTTTGGTGATGGAAGGTGTGTGTAATTGATCCTCTCAGCTCAGAAGGCCCTCCTATAATGGAAGGAAGCTAGAGGAAAGGGTAGAGAAAGTGCAAAGAAGCATTGACTCAAGAGCATTAAGGCTGAAACAAAAATTTTGCAGCATTTCATTAAGGCTCAAAAGTGAGTTTTACAAGGATGGAGCCCTCTTATTTATAGGAGAGGAGGAACTCAATTTCTGTTTACAAATCACTCAAAAAATTCAAAAGAAACCTATGAGAAGCGCGCCAATTTGAGCAAGCACGTTCCATGCTTCTAGCCAGCTCATCCATGCACGTGGAGAATGTGATATCGTTCACGCTGAGCGGCAGTTGAGTGACACTGAGCGGTGCTTGGCTGTCTTCAACATTTGGCTTCCTCTTCTTGGATGGCTTTGCTCCTAATTCTTGGATCAACTTCTCCAAGCTTTATTTAGGTCCTACAAAGCAAAGTAGATATGTTTTAAAATATAATCCTTCTAAGACTTTAGAGAAAGAAACTTAAGAAAGCTTTAGAAAGTCTTTCTTTAACTTCCCTTTCTTAGTCTTAGCTTGAGTTGTTAATTCTTTGAGTGGTTTCCTTGATTAGGATTCCATCATACCCTCCCTCTTGAAAAATGATTTGTCCTCAAATCAGAAGGTATAAAGAAGCACAACTTAGTTTATTTCCTTCCTCCTGGATCAAAATTAAATCTACAACAAACAAAGATGAACATTATTAAAAGGATGTATCCAAAGAAAAGAATACAGAATGAAGGCCTTTTGAAAAAAAATTTCTTAGAAGTATCCTTGGCCTTTATTTTATTTTCATTTTGTTTTGAACATTCCCCTTCA
>NC_028351.1:23415836-23420325 GCF_000741045.1 Vigna radiata var. radiata | reverse complement strand
TAGACGGCCCTAAGTGAAAGTGCAAGTGACACTTGGAGCCCCTTGACACACTTCCACACTAAGAAAGCGAATTGGCACTATTACAATGTTCAAAGGTGATCTTGGAATTGCTTCAAAAGCATTTTTCCAAGTCACTTAGTTCAAAAACAGAAATGAACTTTAACTTCAAAGGTTTCGTGATATGAAGACTCAAACAAACTCAATTAAATGCTTAAAACTAGTGTAAGCTTCAAGCTTCGGTTGCTGTAGTGTGTTGCTCAAAAACAAGGTGTGATTTGAGCTTTAAATGGACCAAAATACTGTTGTACAGAGGCCAAAACTGCTGCAGACCCGTGTGAAATTGAGCTTCTATAAGCCTTCCTTCTTGCTTCACTTTCAATTCCCTATCCACTTCCTAGAAGGCTACCATGATAGGAAAGGATTTCTGCTGCTGGATGAATCAATAAAACTGCACACAAGCTCCAAATAATTCACCAAACATCACAAACAAATTTAAGAAAATTTTGCACCAGAATTCTGTAGTGTAAGTGGTTGAACATCAGTTTGGAGGCCAAATAAATTGATGAATTCAAATGGAACAGCACACCAATAACAGCAAGCACTCTAAATGAACCTAAGAATAGCACTAGAGTGGATTAAGAAAGCAAGAAAACGAAAGCACAGTTCACAAGTGCATCCAGACAAACTGTTTGATCAATTTTCAAAAGTGTTTGATAAAATGCCCCAATGAACTTTCAGATTTTGAGTTTTTGACTTTCAGGTCTTGTAAACTAGATTGCATGGTTCTTTAAGCTTTTTAACACTTGATGTTGCTTCTTTTACTCATTTATTTTCATTTTCAGTCACTGAACCAGCTTTTTCCACAATCCAGAAATGAATTTGTAAATGAAAATCCAAAACAGTGGCTGTAAACTGTGACTACACCAGAATAATAACTTGATTTTGGTGGTTTCAAACCCAAATTCGTAGAAAAGTGATTCAACAGCTCATGTGACTAACCAAACAACTTTGCTTGATGATTTTAAGCATGTTCAAACTCTTAAACAACTCAGAAACTGATTGTAACTCAAAATCACTTTTTCACTTCCATTTTTAACCAAAAAGTGATGGTTTAAAAGGCTAATTTGCATATAGGCTAAGTTTTGACCAATTGAACAGTGCTAGCAACTTTAAACCATCAATTTAAGCTTGTTCAAACCGTAAAACAGCAAAGAAACAACAGATTTCCAAAATTCACCACTGCTATACCATTTTATGCAGTAAAATGCACCAAATCACCACTAAAACCAATTTTCTATGTGATTCAAATACTGGACAGCAAAGGAAAAGACTCTAGAAAATGTAATTACACAGAACTAAGCCAGAATTAAGATGCTTAGCATGACAAAATTCAGATTGAACTACTCAAGGATGTTTAGCACGGTGAAAAGCTGGAAAATAAAGCTGAAACAGTAAAATGCTAGTGTTTATGCACAACCAAGCTATGCAAATTGCATTTCATTGCTCGTAATGGTTTGCTACACTTTTAGCATCATTCAACAACATCAAACAAACTTGTGCAAGGCACCAGAATCAAATAAAGCAAACTGAAACAGTTTTAAAAATTTAAAACTAGATCCAAATTCTGCATCAGAATTCAAAGCAGAAATCACAACAGATTTGCTTTTAGTGCTTCAGCTTATATTACCAAGGCTAGATCTAGTCTTCATTGCCTTATTTGGTATATATACAACTGGTTTAGCACTTGACACTCAATTAAAATGAATTAAACTCAGCAGAACAGAAAAAACCAAGAAAAACAGAATTAAAACTGCACAGTGGTGTGCACATGACCGTGACAGTACTGGAATTACAAATTAAAGCTAGAATTGACTCAAATAAAATGAATTCACCGTTTAAAATGAAAAAACAAACATGCTCACAGACTGGAAACATGAAGACAGCAACTGGAAACACAATTAAAACTCAAAACAGCAAAGAAAATAGATGAAACAGAGACTGCAGTTGACAGAAAATAGAACAGCACAAGTAGAATGAAAATGGAGTAGAAAATTGGAGAAAACACTTATCTATTGATGCGTGGACGTCCTAGGCTCTAGATACCACTTGATGGAGACTTGTTATGGACTCATCAAAATAGACCACACTTAGTCTTTTGCATTCCTAGGCAAAATCAAGACTCAAACCAGGGAACAGTTCTGAGGACATCAGGGAATTGACACAGACTCAACACAAAAACAATAGAGACTGACAAGGAAAGAAACAGAATTACACAGTCGAGAAAATATTGACTCATCAGCGGCCAGACCTAGTTTTCACTCTCTGGAGAGGATCTCTTGGATTCTTAGGCTCCTTTTCATCTTATCTAGGGTTTACTTTTCCATTCTTCCATTATTTTCATCTAAGTTCACCATGACAATGGTGAACTAAACCCTTTTGTTGTTGGGGGAAATAATGTAATCTTTTGAAACTCTCTTTTATTGAAACTCTTGCTTATTTATATGATTCTTCATATGCTTTGATTATCAATTGTTGGGTTCTAATCTGCGCTTAATGCTTTTATCGTTTTCGATAACTGTTGTTTGTCTCTATTGATACGGGAACGTACAATACTGTCATGAACTAGTGAGAAATTCCTTGATTAAGCAATACCAACCTAGGGATAGGGGGTAGGACGATCAATTGTTTTTGCTTCTGTTCTTAATGCATTATTAATTGCTAGGGGAGGCTAGGGATAGCAAGCCGGTAATTAATAATAGACTTTTCTTGCCGAGGGATCGGGTTAAGGGTAGGCCAAGAAAGTTTGCATAACAATTAGATAATCAAGCACATTAAACAAGAGGAGGAGATAAGAGGGAGCAAATAAGATGAAATTGTCATCCCGCAACAACTCCATTCATCCATAGTTTTTTTCGACAATTGAATCAAATACATTACATGTTTATTTTCTATCTTTGCATCCACAACAATTAATTCTTTCTCTACAAGTCTTACGATTTTAATTCACACGAACGATCCTATCGAGTCTCTTGGGAAGAACGATATCGGGCTTTACCGATTATATTACTTGCACGATCTGGTACACTTGCCAGTGAGTCAACAACAACCCTAGGTAAAGATTCCTAGGACCAGCCAGTCGTCATTCTCTCATAGGTTTTTGCTGGGAACCATGTGGACGGTGGATTATGACTGATGGTTTCTTCATTTCGCTTATTCACAGTGCTGATGGAATTTTGTTTTTTTTTTGTCGTTCTTGGGGGATGAGCTAAGGAGATTTGTTTTTATTCACACTGCTACAATTAGCTATTCTTTTTATTTGGGTTTTATACATTTGGCTTCTGAACATTTTCTTTGAGCTTGGAATGTTTTACGCTAGTTTGGAATGTTTTGCATCACATTCTATTTTATGTGGCAAGAACGCATCATGTGGCATTCAACAGATGTAGAAAGCTTTATTCACCTTTTTTTTTATTTTGAAGCTCGTTGATTTTCTTTTGGGATGCACACAGTCAGTTTTAGCACTGCACATTTTGCTTATTCCATCATGGAACCAGTCGCACTTCATCTCTCTACTTTAATGATTGTGCACTTAAGCACATTTCAATCTTTTAATTAGCATTAGGTGGAATGAATTCCTCTGCAGTGCTGCATGCAAATTCCTCTGCATTTCGTTTTTATTTGCTTTTCTTCAAGAAGTTTGATTGAATTTGAAAGAAGGAGGTGTCACGGGTTGCTCACAGCTTTCTCTTAATTGTTTGATATTATATATGTTAGAATTAGTGAATGATTTGCCATGTTTACTCCTTCACAGCTACATTGCATTTTATTTTTAGTCAAGTGTTTCTTTATTTTTTGCATGTTAATTAGTTCACACATCGTGTTGTAGGTAGAGGTGTCAATTTAACCCATGGCCCCAAGGCCAGCCCCAACCCACTCTTGAAAAAGCCCTATTTTAAGAAGCCCCTCAAGTAGGGGGCCAGAAAAAAGCCCTAACCCCCAAAGTCCCTTTTAAGTGGGTTAGGGTCAGGGTTAAAGTAGGTTTAACCCCACCCCAAAACTTTAATTAAATTTTAGCCCCATTCCAAAACTTTAATTAAATTTTAAAAATAATATAATCCATATATAAATAATTTATTGTAATTTTACTCTCTCTCTCCCCTCTCTCTCTCTATATATATATAATGGTTTTTATAAAAATTAATAAAAAAAAGAACTTGAATTTGAAAATTTGGAAATTGAAAGAAAAATCGTAGTAAAATAACTTAATCTTTTTTCGGAAAAAATCTTAAAGAAAATAACTGATTAGTAAAAATTCAAGTCTAAGAAGATTTAAGTTTAATTCACTTAAAAGATTGATAGTATTTTAAATTCAAAATTTTAAAAATTTATGAGCTTTTATTTTATAAGTTTTATCTTAAACTAATTCATAATTACATTCCAATAAATATAATATTATATATATATATATATATATATATATATATATATA
>NC_028351.1:23405310-23415276 GCF_000741045.1 Vigna radiata var. radiata | reverse complement strand
CTTTTTAATATTTATATTCATTTATATCTGCATCAATTAAGTAAACACTAATTACGAAAAAGCAATTAACATCCCTTAACTCCATTCTAAAATTATTTGTTTTTAATATTTATTTTGTAGATGTTAATAAAAATATTTATATAATAAAAAAATTATAAATATATTTATTCCTTTTTATTTTTTCTAAATTAATCTAGTGTCATATTACGATAAATGTTACCTTTATGTTTATAACACTTAACATAAGTGTTTCTTTTCTCAGTAAAAATGCAATTTATTGTTGGATATTTAGTTTTTTTTTGTAAAAAAGAAAGCCCATAGGCTGGCCCTGACCCACAGGGCTTTGGGGCTTTTTAGCCCTGGGGGCTTTTTTAATAAAGTGTTTTTTTGGCCCTGTGGCCTTTTTTGGCCCCAACCCACATGGGCTAGGGCCAGGGCCTATTATAGGGCCTATTTGACAGGTCTAGTTGTAGGACTGTTTGATTTAATGTTTCTGTTCACTATGTTATCTGTTTTGTCCGATTGTATTAATTTAATTTTCATGTTACCCTAGATTAGTCGGGTTGGTTGTTAATAAAGTTACTTTGCTTCCCTTAGACTTTTGAACTTTAATTGCCATACTGCTGCTTTGATTCTGCTCAATATTTAATCTGTTGTCTGCCTGCGATTAGGTATACGCTTAGTTTCCTAATCGGTGTCAATTCTTGGCTTAGTTGATTAGACTGTATGGTGGATGACTGATTAAATTTGTGTATTGCATTCACTTAGTCTGTAATTTTGAAGACCGAATTAGCCTTCGCTTAGTTGGATGATTCGTGTCGGATTTGGCTTAGAGTAGTGTGTACTTGTCGTTGATCTGGGATAGGAAGCATAGTAATTGAGTTGATGACCAACCGTTTTTATTTTGTAGTTGATTCCGTTTTTACATTTCTGTTTTCGCGTATGTTTACATCTGTGTTTACAGTTCCGTTTGCATTCGTATTTTAATTTTGTTTATCTACATTCACACACCTTTCACAACCCCCCCCCCCACTACGTGTTAGACCTAATTCTTGAACCATAATTGGTCATTGAGAGACGACCTAAGAGTCACTTCCTAGTCTATACTGCATTCTTTAATGCACATTAAATTTTGCATGGGCTCATCACCTTCTCTAGAGAGCAGCACAATGGCTTCCCACACTGGTGAAGGAGAAAGCCATGCTAAACGCACCTTGGTAGATTACAACACAATTGCTAGCCCATATCACTTTAACAGCATTGCAAGGCCAAGGGTCAATGCTGCAAACATGGAGACGAAGCCTACTCTAATTCAACTGGTAAAGAGCAACTAATTCAATGGACTGTCTCATGAGAGTCCATATGATCACCTGACAACCTTTGATGATATATGTAATACTGTAAAAATAAATGGGGTTCCTAATGAAGCTATCAAACTGAGCCTATTACCCTTTTCTCTTGGAGGTGACGCTAAAGTAAGGTTGAAGTCTTTTCCTGAGAACAACTTCACTCAATGGGAAGATGTGGTGGCCCAATTCCTCAATAAATACTTCCCACCAATTAAGATAAACAAAGGGAAGCAAGAGATCTCTTCTTTTAGACAAGGCATGGATGAAACCTTGGGACAGGCGTGGGAAAGATATAAGAGCTTGCTGAAAAAGACGCCCACCCATGGTTAATACTGAGGTTAATTCTGAGGTTAACCCCAAGGAAGAATGCAAGGTTATAGCGAGCCTGGGAAGTGAGAAAGAAAAAGAAGGGGAAGAATAAGAAAGTGAAATTTGGAGAAGGAGGAGATAAAAAATTTGAGGGAGAAGAAAAAGAAAGATTGGGTGAGGATGAGAGCAAATAAGAGAGTAAAAGAGAAAGCTTGAGTGAGATTGAAGAGGTTGAGAAAGAAAAATAAAAAAAAATGAGGAAAAAAAAGAAATTAAAAAAATTATCAAGCACCCTGAAGAGCAAGTTGCAAGTGAAATACTAGTAGGGTGCTGTTAACTTTCTGGCAAGTGTACTAGATCGTATCAAGTAATAATAAATGGTAAGTCCAAGTATCGTTTTCCCAAGAGACTCAAGACACTAAATTGTTGTCCTTTTGCTTAACCAATTAAGACTATAAGAACAAAATATTTTGGGGTTTTTGAATTTAAAGTACGGAAAAATAAACATGAATGCAATTTGATCAATTGAGGTTAAACACAAAAGTGGATGGAGGATGTTGATAATATGAAATGGATTTGTTGCTAGGATTCAGATTTCACCCAATCACTCTCATAAATTTACTTTTCTTATTTGTTTCGCTTTGTTATCTAATTGTCATGCAAGCTTTCTTAGTCTACCCTTAACCCGATCCCTCGACGAAAAGAGCCTATTATTAGTTATTGGCTTGCTATCCCTAGCCTCCCCTAGTAATTAATAATGCATTATAAACAGAAGAAAAAACAATTGATCGTCCTACCCCCTATTCCTAGGTGGTATTGCTTAATCAAGGAATTTCCCCCAGTTCATGACAGTACTGTACGTTCCCGTATCAATAAAGACAAACAACGATTATCGAATGAGTTAAACGATAAATGCTTTAAGCGCAGAAGAGAAACCCAAAAATTGATAATCAAAGCATACGACAAGCATATAAATAAATAATAAATTCGATATATGAGAGTTTAGAGGTTACATCTTTCCCCCAGCAACAAATAAGATTAGTTCTCCATCGTCATGGAGAAACTAGGTGAATAATGGAATGAAAGAGACACAAACCCTAAAAAAGAGGAAGGGAGAGTTGTCGCCATCTCCAAATCTGGCCCCAAAGGGGTGAAAAGTGTGTTTTTGTGCCTTAGCTATCAAAAGATATAAAGCCTAAGATGTTCTGGCCTTTAAATAGGGCATAAAAATAACATAAAACAAGCCCAAGCCCAAACATATCATAAAAATCACGAAAAACAGGTCCAAGCCCAGCAGACAACCGCCCGACATCACACTTATGCCTCCCGGCGGTTTCCCCTTAATTGCGCCACCGCCCGGCGCTAGGGGTCCACCGCCCGGCGGTTTGCCTCTAATCGCAAATCCTCCCGGCGTCCACGCCTGGGTGTCAGACAGTTCCTAGACTCATCTTTTCTTCATGTTTCTTCCTTGTCCTTGAGTCTAAGACCTTCATCTTCAGCCCCATTCTTCACTTTTATCAAAAATGCTGCAAAACAATGCAAAACAAGCATAATACCTCTCAAAACAACGTTTGACTCTCAACAGACACAACTTACGTGTTTTGCTTGATTCTAAGCTNATTCTAAGCCTTAAAGGGTGTAATTTGGTCTCAAATGAATCATGAAAATAAATGTTTTTGTTATACTAGAGATGGAGGAAGATGCAAAAATCCGTATCATTCTTGGAAGGTCGTTCCTGAAGACGGCTAAAGTAATCATCAATGGCGATGAAGGAACCATAGCCCTTAAAGACCAAGAAGAGGAGGTGATCCTAAGTGCCTGCAAGACAGGGCGGCGAATTGAAGAAAAGAAAACCAATCCCAAAGCTGCATTTAAAGATGCACCCAGGAAAGGTACCAAGGTCACCAAATCAAAGAGGAAAGGTAAAAATATTTTTCTGTCACAGGTACCAAAGGAAGAAAAAGACAGCAAAGGAACAAATGTTCACCAAAGTCCTTTATGGAAGCAGGAAGGATTGAGACCAGGCCTCCCTGTACAATACAACAAAAAGCTATGGGTGATAAAGGTCTTCATAGTTGATGGGCTGATAGAGATTGAATCTCCTACTTCTAGGAGAACAAAAAGGGTGAACAGGAAAATGCTGAAGACCAGCTAACAGGCTAAAGGAAAGGATGACACAAAAATTAAAGATGCAGCTGGTTGATGTGACATGAGCCTATTGGGTCAAGCTCGTGACCTTAAAGAAGCGCCTGTTGGGAGGCAACCCAGTGCTCTGAACGTTTACTTTTTAATTTTTAATTTTTATTTTTGGTTTTAATGTGTGTTTTCTTTTATTTTTTGTGTGCTCTGCTTGAATGAACTGATCTTCTTTGATTCAACTATGCCTATTTTGTGTGATAAGTTTTACTTTTTGAAAATTTTAGTGTTTGATTGAAGTTGAGATGATGCATGATGATAAATTTGTGAGACAGCTGCTTGAGATGAAGTTTGATTGAGATACTGAGCAGGTTGTTTTTCTGAATTTAAGAACTTGTGAGTTTACCTGTATGAGTTTTGAGCTTCAGAGTTATTTTTAAATAATTGTTGTTACTCTTAAAGCATGAATGGTTTTGCCCAAATTTTTTGTGATTGAACTACTTGTCTACAGGTTTCATATGATCAAGGCTGTAAGACCCATATAAATAAAATGATTTCTTACCTTAAGCAATATAATTTTGGTGGTATTAGATAATAAATTTTGATGTGAAACGTTGTTGAGAAATATTTAAGGAAGGGAAGAAAATTAAATTAATATTGATTTTTTTATTAATTTTCGAAAAACTTTAAAAGGTATGTAAATATAATTGTTTGCGCTATTATATCAGTGGATGGAGCCTGGTCTAGTGGTTGTTGTGTGTGCATGGGAGGGATGTGTGCTTGGTCTTAAGTTCTAACCCTCCCAAGACCAAAAAGGCTCCTAGCTCTTTTTACTTTCCANCTTAGCATGTGGGTCCCACCATGAGGTAAGAAAGATGAAATTTGATGTNTTTGGACATGAAAGTAGCGTGGAATTGGTTTCCAAAGCCTTGTTTGCTTTACTTTTATGCATTAAATGATGAAAGAGAAGTGGTCAATGTTTTATTATTTTGTTGGTATTATATGTATGGATTTTGGAGTGAGAAAGTGGAAAGGAGAGTAGTCTCACGTGTGTGTGCTAGAGCATGTGCCTTTCATTGAATATTTTTAATTGATATTATGTTTTTGCATTGCATGGTTGGAGAGAGAAAAATTTGGGTTGTTTTATAGAAGTGTGAACGTTCCTGGGAGGAGGGGTGTTGCTCCTCCTTCATTCTTTACGTTACAATGCATGGCCATTAGCTTTCCATTTTTTTTTACTTTGCATGGGTGTTGGGCACACTTTCTCGTAGCTTTGGAAATATTAAGTGACATTTGATTTCCTTGTGGGAGGTTACCATTCTATTAATAGTTGTAGGTTACATAAATGAGAGTTAAGGGGCACTTTAACACCTTTTAAAAACTACCATTTACACACATTAAAGAGAGGTTTTATTGGTGTTAATGTGGAGTTAGGAATGGGAAAAATCTGAAATGGCTTAAGGGTGCCCTTGGGAGTGACCTAGAATAAAGTGGTTAAGGGTTAGTAGGATTGAGAGTTAGTCTCTACTTATATGTGTAAGTTTAAGTCAAAAAAAAAAAATAAACACTTGGAGAGAAAAATAGAGAGAGAAAGTCGTGAGAGTGAGTGGAGAAACACAACATTGTTCTAGACCAATCAAGTTGGTGAGAGAAAGAAGAACATCCTAGTGTTTGGGTGGTGGTTGTGACTTGAGAGAGTCTTAGAGGAGTGAAGACTTGGAGTCTAGTGAAGGGAGGAAACCTAAGAGCCTTTGGAAGCTTGCTTGGAACTAGAGGTAAGGGGTTTAACTTAGGATATAATATGGTGTATGATGGGTAGAAGGTAACATGATAATATTGATGCATGCTTTCTTTCTTTTGTGTTGAAATTAAAGTTAATATGTTGAGGCATGCTCTCTCTTTTTGTGTTTAGTTTCATGTTGTTGTATGGAGAATGATTATTTTTAATGCATTTTCAAAATGGGGTTGTGAAGGGGTATACTTTAGGTTGTATATATATATAGTGATTTTCGTTTTTTTTTTGTAGTTATGGGTATACCTTGATCTTTATATGTTGGCTTTTCAAAAAGTGTTGTTGTTAAAATGGGTATACATGTTTTGGGCACTTTGGGCTGATGTATGTGTATGAAAAAGTTTTATGGGTACACTTAAAATCATGTTATATTGTGTGCATCTTGTTTCCTTATTACCATGTATGAATTATAATATTTTGTGGGATGCTTATCTACACTCTTTGACCAAGAGTGTGGGTAGAAGGGTATTGAGAGTTCTCTCCCATTGTTGGAAGAGAAAAGAGTGAGTTATGAGTATAAGAGGAGTGAAAGTGATGTTTTAGAGAGTTGGGGTATATGGGGTTGATTAAAGTAATGAAGAAAGAAGAAGCTTGATGACATTAGAGGAAGAAGAACATGAAGGAAGAATTATGGAAGTGGAAGGAGGAGATGGGTACACTACAAATCACATAGCAAAGGCAAGGAGAAAAGAGAAGGAAGGGAGGAGTCACGGTGGTTAACGTGAGAGAGATTGTGATGAAGATGTTGCATGGTTGACGTGAAAAGAGGAAGGAAGATGGGTGTTTGTTTTTGACGTGAAATGAGAGAGAAGAATGAGAGAGGTTTTTAGGTCCAAAAGTCAAAAGAAGAAATATGGGTGTTGTAGTATTGATACGTAAATGGTAGAGAAGGTGAGTGAAAAAAAGAAAAATAAAAGTACGTGGGATATTGTGTGGGACCGTGAGCATTGAGTGGAGGAGAGAGAAGACTGAAATGAAAGAATTGTAGTGTATAAGTGTCTGTGTGTGTTTACGTAAATGAGGTTGGGAGAGTGAAGAGAAAAAAAAAAAGAGTTTAGAGAGGGGTTACGTGACTTTGGTGAGAGGAAGGAATGGTTTAGTTTGAAAAGTCAAATAAAGTGGAAAATAAGGTCCACTTGAGTTGGTAGGTTTAAGAAAGGGGGTGTATTTAAAATAAAAAAGGGGTACATGAAAAAGTGTGCTTTATTATGTGTTGTGATTTTCGTAAAAGCGGGGGTGCACTAGAAATATTGGTTCTAGTGGAATGGAAGGGTGAGATTAATAATTTCACGGGGGTGCGCAAGTAGGAAAATAATTAAATTATTTTTATTGTGAAAAATTGATTGATTTAATTATTTGAGTATTTTTAATTAATTGTTGGTCAATGAATTTGGTTGACTTTGAATATGTGGGTGATATGTGTATGGTTGTGATGGTGAAGTTGTGAGAGTAATTTTTGTCGAACCGATGGTGTTCGTATTGCGATACGAGAGTGTGTTGAGTTCTCTGCGGAGACTGAGATTCGAGTGTCACCCTATTCTCGTGCGCGAGGTCTAGAGAGGGTTGGATGTCTCGCCCAATGACTTTGGCTCGTGTGAGTATAGTGCTCGGTGGGTGCGCCTAACCGAAGTTTTTACTCGTAATTCCTTGAGGAGTCGAGGAGATAGGCCTGAAGTTGCGATGGAAGGCGGCTCGAATCGCCCTGTTTTGCGAAACAGGTTTGGTACGACAAAATTCAAGGAAACAACAGAAGCTTGTGTAAAGGACTTGACTTGTGAGTTTAATACTGTGATGTACTGTAATGTTATGACTATGATAGTCTGGGTGGTGATGATTTAAGTTATGAGTTGAATACTGAGATGTGTTGTGATGTGATGACTATTTTAGTCTATGTTATGATGTTGTCTTTGAAATTATATGTTATGTTATGTCCTTAGTTACTCACCCTTTACTTTTGTGGTTGTGGTTCCACCTACAATGATCGTACTTGTACGGGANTAGATGNTGTTGNAGATAATGCAAGGCTGGNGTAGCNCGATGAGAGANATNGGATTTAGCTACGGGGAATTTATCATGTTTTAAAGTTATTTTACATTTTGAATAATGAATTCAATATTTGTAAGGCTGGAACTTTAAGTTTGTAAGACGTTTGAATTTTTAAGGTTTTTATTTCCGCGATGTTATTTTATAAATAAAAAAAAAATTGGCGTAAATTTTCAGATTTGGTTATTTATAAGTGGCACTCTGTTAGGGGTGTTACAAAGGCCATCTTTTGTTATCCCTTATTCTTTTGGCCTTCAAAATATTTTTGCCCACTGAAACGAGAATAATTTGTTCTAACCTTTGAACCTTGAGCCTTATGCATGTCTTGAAAAAACCCTTTTGAAAAATCTTTACCTTGAGTTATGTTGAGAACATTTAATGAGGTACTGATAAAGGTTCAAGTTTGGGGTTACCAGGAAACAAACCACCTCTTTAAGCAGTGAGCAATCAAGTGAAAAGCAAAAGGCAAAAGAAAAAGAAAAAGTGAGAAAAAGAAAAATTCAAAAAGAAAAAGAAAAAAAAGCTCACTGCAAGGGAAGGCTGGAAAAAGAAAAAAGAGTTATTCTTGAAAGATGAATTCATAAATGTCTCTCTTGACTCAAGGAACTTTGTTGACCAGAAAAACCAATTTCCTTCTTAGCCCAGCCAAGTTACAAGCTACGAAAAAGCCCTTGTGATGACAACCTGTTTGTGAGTATGTTTGATTATGGTTAAATAAAGGGAAAAATCAATTTGTGTGACATTGTAACAATAGAGAGAAACACCACACCATACACTTGTGAGTTCAGTGAGACACTTTTGAATGCTTGAGTAAACCACTTTCTCTGGTGAGGAATAATTCTCTGAATTTCTGATTGCATCTCTACTTGGTTGATTGATCACTCTTAAGGATAGTACATGTTAAATGCATTGAAATATCTGCACATCTTGACTCAGATCTTATGTTGGACTTGATTAAAGTAATTTCTTGTCTTGAAAAGTTTTTGAAAAAGGTTGAGTCATTGTAGTGATTGTTCTAAAAAGCTGAGTTGCATTTTGTTTGCTTGAGGACAAGCAAAGTTCTAAGTTTGGGGTTGTGATAACGGATTAAAATACCGTTACTTGATATATGATTTTGATACTAAAAGCACCCTTTTTGACTTCGAAACTTGCTTGAACTCATATGTTTTCAATAAATTATGTGAATAAGAGAGTTGAGGTTGATTTTATCTATTTTCTAACAAATTCCCCTTGTTTTAACAGAGATTGAAGCAATAATGGAAGAAGAAGTGAAAAGCCATGAAGATGAAGCTCAAAAGGGGTCAAAGAGGCACCAAGAAAGGAGAAAACCCGAAGCCCAGGCGAGCACCAGGCGACAGAAGCGCAAAATTTGTGAGAGGAAATCACCGTCCTCGCCCGGGCGACGGACCCGACGCCCGGGTGACGGACGCTCGTAGCCCAGGCGAGGAAAACTGGCACCCAAGCACCACATAAGCCTTAATTCACGCTTGGGCAAGCTCCCTACGACGCTTAAGCGTGATTTCACACGGATCGGGCCCTGTTTCTGCTCTGATTTGATTCTTTTGGACCGAGCCACACTTTGGGACACTTCTGGCATTATTTAAAGGACCCTGGGGCTCTAGGTTTTGCATCCCTGGCAGAAGAGAGCATCCAATACACTCCTAGCCAATTCTTAATCTTCAATTCTTCATTCTTTTCTTCCATTGTTCATAGGTTCCCCCATGTCTATGGGGAACTAATTTCTATTTGTTGTTGGGGAATGATGTAACCTTGTGAACTCTCATGTATTTGAATTTGTTATGAATTCCATATGCTTTATTTCATTATTTGTTAGGGTAGTTCATCTGCTTTATTCTTGCTTATACAATAGCATTATCTGTGAATTGCATGAGTGCTGGGAGGTTCCTTTCAATTCAAGTCCTTGTTGAATTACTCCTAAGGGTTATATTTCTAAGGGATGAGGGTATGAGTCTTTGTCGTCTTAACTTCTTGATCTCCATATCTTTTTACTAGGAAAGCTAGTGATTGCATGAACTGGTACTTAGGGACAAGCTTATTGACCGAGGGATCGGGTTTAAGTGTTTTCGTGAGGGACGTTAGCATTAATGAATAAAGATGAATTCTTATATACATGAGAGGGATTGATGAGTCGTTATTTTCTTGACTGTATTTAGTTTATTGCACTTAAATAAATCAGGGAATTGTGTTTAATTGTTTGTTATTTCCCCGTTTTTCTGAATTTTGCTTAATTTGGTCGAAAATTCGTATTTTAGCTAATTTGAATTTTCTGAGCTGATTAATTGCATTTTTGGGTGCAGGGAAATTTTGGAAACATCA
>NC_028351.1:23399495-23404850 GCF_000741045.1 Vigna radiata var. radiata | reverse complement strand
GGGAGCTTTGGTGTGCCCTTTCGGTTTTGAGCTATGGAATGAACAAGATTTCGTTTTTCTTCTTCTCTTGCTTGCAAACATGCTTGTTCTTGCTTAATGGAATGGAGATCTATCATTTCTCTTCTTATATTTTCGTTTTGAAGGTTGAAAGCTTGAACTTAAAGGGTTGTTCTTGCATTTTTCATGGTGGTTCCTTGGTTTGAATGAAGGGTTGTTTTTCGTTTTTCTTCTACCTTGCTGCAGTATTTCCGGTTTCTTTTTAGTTTTCTTGGATTGGATGATGAAAATGGAGTTGTTGTTGAGTTTTGGAGTGAAGAAAGCTTTAGTTGATGCATGGTTGTTGGGAGCTTGAACCCTTTTCTTCTTGTGCTCTTGTTTTGATGGTTGAAAGTAATATATGAAATGGAACATTGTGTTTCTTATGGAGAGCTGGACGGTGCTACAAGGTGGAGTAGAAATTCCATTTTGATTTTCATAAAAGTTTGAAGAAAAAGGAGTGTTAGGTTGGTTAGTAGAAGTTAGAATTTGGGGTTGTGGATCTTGTTATCTTTTGCAATGGAAACCTTGGGATTCTAAGGTGCATTCTCGGTCTTGAGATGTAGAGAAAAGCTTTTGGTCATTGTTGAGAAGTGAGAAAACCGTGAGGTGTGTAGTAGGGAGAGAGAAAGGGTTCATTTATTTTTTACCTCATTTGGCCATGCACATGAAGGGCTCATTTACCATGGAAGGAATATTGCCATTTTGGTCTTTGCTCTTTTGCTAGCTTGACCGAGAATTGCATGAAGGAGAGAATGTATTATCATTGTTTTTTGTTTGTTCCCTTTGACTTTGCACATGTGGCGCATTGGGAGAAGCATTAAAAGCATTTTCATTAGGCATCTTGGTTGGAAATCACGTTTTCTACTTGGTGAGGATTATGGGTTCGGCAATTTGCATTGATGGAGAGAGAGAAGCACATTTTTGTATGGTAGAAAGGTAGAAGGAAGCATTTTCTTGGAGAATGAAGCACATGGGACAAAAGAGGGCAACATATGCATTGTTTATTGAAGGAAGAAAGTCAATTTAGAAGGTGGTGGAGTGGCTTATGTAAAAGGGGTCTTCTTAGGCCATTTTCATTTTCAATTTCTTTATTTGGTGTACACTTGGTCACATGAATTGCTAGGAAATAGTTGTGTTTGCTTAATTCTTTTATTTTAAATTAATTTGCATATTAGGATTAGTTGCTTGTGATCTCTCTAATTTAGTTTTGCATTTAATTTAATTTAACTGTGTTGGGTAGTTGTTTGTTGTCTTGTTGGGGTCTAGTATTTTATTTTATTTTGTATGAATGTTGTCTAAGGTTTTTAATAGTGTTAGTTTAATTACCATGCTAACTTAAATTAGTTTGTTTGCATCTGTGTCTTTATTGACTTCTTTAATTTTTGCAAAACCCTTTTCACAACCCCCCCCCCTTCGTGTTAGACTCGATTCTTGAACCGCAAAATTGGTCTTTGGGAGTCTGTTTTTGAGTCTGTTCCATTAGATATTGTGCATCCCTGAGGGCTGTCGCAACCCACACAAATTTGATCTGCATAAAGAATGCAGTATAGTACTAGGAAGTGACTCCTAGGTCGTCTCTCAAGGACCAACTACGGTTCAGGAATCAGGTCAAATACGAAGGGGGGGGGGGTTGAAAAGGTTTGTGACTGCAACTAAATTAAATTGAAACGCATATGCAAATAGAAACATTGTAACTAACAAATATCTAAACATGATTAAAATAAAATAAAAATATAAAAAATGCAACACTTAAGATAAACATAGAAATGCACATACGGGAATGAAGCTTAAAAACAACATTAGCAAAAACAAAACTTCAATTACTTGAACCAATAAAACCAATAAAAACTAAACATAATGCAGCGGGAATTAAAATTTGTTAAACTTAAACTAAGAAATGGAAGGGGACATTGCAGCAGCTAGCAATGCTATTCACCACGACAACAAGACGTGTGCACATTCTTCCACCAATAAATCAGCACCCAAAATGGGAATTACGTGTGCCACCTCCAACTTAAATGAAATGAAAATAAGAAAGGCATGTGCTACAGCAAGTAAATCACTGTCACCACTTATTCTTCAAATCCAAGATTAATGTAGCATTTTGTTTTGGAATAAAAACCAAGGTTCCAATCAAATTGAAGACGTCTCCTCGTGTGCACATTCCAATAACGAACTAGCACCTCTTCAACGTGTTGTTGCAGCTCAAGAGCGTGACACCTCCAGCTTCAAGCAATTGCAATAAAAAACAAAACACATGTGGGTGGCGGATGACCATAAATTGAATGCAACACTTTTCTTTTAATGTTGGACGAAAACCTCTACTCCTCCGTGAACCTAATCTTCCAATTTGAAATGTCGTGATATATCTCAAGAAAACAAAATCAACACTTTCTAATATTAAGCAAAGATTAAAAATCCAAAAGCCAAAATCTTAAAATAAATATGATTGACGGCTCCTTCCTAAGAAAACAATGTCCAACAAAAAGAATTATGAAAGTGAATGTGTCGGCAGCTAGCATACAAGCACCGTTCCAACCTAAATTAAAGAATCGTTTTTCAAAAATAAATCTAGTGGTGGCTGGTTCCTTCAATCATCCATAACCTTCCATTTCTCCCTTGCAAACGTTCCAGCAAAACAAATCCCCCTTCAAAAATGTTGTTGCAGCTGGCCTCAAAAAAAAAAATTGATGAGAGCCAGTGTGAGCCTAGCAAAAGTGTGACGGCTGATGGGTTTTGATCCCTAGGACCATGTGTCCTAAAATAAGGTGGGGTCCACCCTAAAAGTAAACCCTAGTTGGTGCCATGTGTCTTACAAAATTGGGCCCAACAACATTTTTCCAAAATTGACCCAAGATGCAAAGAGTTTGTCTAAAAAATTTAAGCAATTAAAATTACAATACAACTAAAATTTAAAATGTCTAATTGAGAGTCTTGACTTTATTTGGTGTCCTCCAAATTTCCCAAATTGTGTTTCCAAAATTTTCCCTTAAAATAATAATGCAAATAATTAGCTTAGAAAATTCAAATTAATTAAAATTAGAATTTCCGGTCAAATTAAGCATAATTAGGAAAAACGGGAAAATACCGGACAATTAAGCACAATTCCCTGATTAATTCTAGCACAATAAACTAAGTGAAATCAATAAAATATTGACTCATCAAAATATACCACACTTAGTTTTTGCACTCCTGGGCAAAACCAAGACGAAAACCAGGGAACAGTCAACGGACATCAGGGAATTGACACAGACTCAGCAGACAGACAACAAAGACTAACAGGGATAGAAACAAACAGAATTACACAATTCTCAAGAAATCTGGACAGAGATAAGAAGTAGACAATATCCAACACTGAATCAGAGAAAACAAATACTCAGAGAAATCATCCAAGCAATTCAAGACATGGCAAAATGATCAATCAGTTCAAGAGATGAATCAAAAGGAACAGAACCTCACAGATGCACACTATCAGTGTTTCTCTCAAGTGTCTAGGGTAAACAGTGTCAACTCAATGCACTCAAGAAAGCAAGCAACAACAGTCTTGACAAGTCTCTAATATTAACACTCAAAACATATGCATGTTTAAATCAAAAGGTCTTTTATGGATGCAATGGGGTCAAGGAAAAGGGAGGATATAATATGGATGAGAAACTACAAACCAAAAGGAATAGAGGAGCAATGGGGAACAAGTNCTACAAACCAAAAGGAATAGAGGAGCAATGGGGAACAAGTGAAAACACAGTCAAATCACACCCAAAACCCTCTAATTCAATCCTCTTCTTGACTCCATTATTCACACAATTTTTTTTAATTTTTCTCATTTTTCTGTATATTTTTTTTTCTTTCATCTTGTCTCTTTTCTTTTCTCTCTTTTCAGAACACAACTTTAAGAGAGAAGATATAAAACATATTGACAAAACAAAACAAGAAGAGGAACCAACTAGCCAATTCATCTTAATCCCCTAGAAGACCACACTTATTCCCAAAACAATTCCAAAGCTCCAAAATTCCCTAAGGTTAAGGTAAACATGGTTTTTCAGTTAGGGCTAGTGTATCAGCTTCAAAACAAAGAAATGGGGAAAGCATAGGCTCAAAGGGCTATCAAAGGATCACAACAAGGTAGGCTCATTTGGCTAGAGAGGCTCAACAACAAAATTGCCTTTAATTAGGAAAAACAGGAAAATATCGAACAATTAAGCACAATTCCCTGATTAATTCTAGCACAATAAACTAAGTTAAATCAATAAAATATTGACTCATCAATCCCACTGCTGAGTACTCTGTGCATACTGCATCCACTGCATCTATTGCATCTGCACTTGATTCTGATTCTGATTCTGTTATTTTTCATACTTAGAACAATATGGCACAACCTCCACCTCGTGAGAGGACTTTTAGGGAGATGATTGCACCTGATTTCGATATTGAAAGCTTGTACATCCAATATCCTGATGAGGATGTTCCATTTGTTCTCAAGACTGGATTGATCCATTTGTTGCCCAAGTTTCATGGTCTTGCAAGTGAGAGTCCACATAAGCATTTGAAGGAATTCCACATTGTCTGTTCCACTATGAAATCGCATGATGTTCCTGAAGAGCATATCTTCTTGAAGGCATTCCCTCATTCATTGGAAGGTGTTGTTAAGGATTGGTTGTACGCTTTGGCGCATAGATCCGTCACTAGCTGGGATGATCTGAAGAGGTTGTTCTTGGAGAAATTTTTCCCAGCATCCCGGACCACAGCTATAAGGAAAGACATCACTGGGATTAGGCAACTTAGTGGAGAAAGCTTGTATGAGTATTGGGAGAGATTCAAGACACTGTGTGCAAGTTGTCCCCACCATCAGATACCTGAACAACTCCTTATCCAGTATTTCTATGAGGGTTTGAACAACATGGATAGGGGTATGCTTGATGTTGCCAGTGGTGGAGCTCTAGGAGACACCACACCTGCTGAGGCCAGACAATTGATTGAGAAGATGGCTTCCAACTCCCAGTAGTTTAGCGCCAGGAATGATGCCATTGTGGTGAGGGGCGTACATGATGTTGTTGCCCAGTCTTTATCTGCTATTGAAAGCAAGTTGGAAGACAAGATTGAGTCTTTTGCGAAGTTAGTGACACAGTTGGCAAATGTACCAAATCGTACAAGTAATATAAATGGTAAGACCAAGTATCGTTTTCCCAAGAGACTCGTGTGGCTTTCTTGTTCGCGTGAATTAAAATAATAAGACTTGAAAAATAAAAATTAATAAATTGGATTTGAGGATAAAAATATTAACATGCAAAAATAAATTTGATTCAATTGACAAACGAA
>NC_028351.1:23381949-23399140 GCF_000741045.1 Vigna radiata var. radiata | reverse complement strand
CTATCCCTAGGTGGTATTGCAAAATCAAGAGATTACTCACCAGTTCATATCATTATTGTACGTCTGTTAGCAAAAATTAAAGATGAAGTTTTGATGATGAACAAATTTGCACAAGTCAAGATCCATAAAGACGAATTGAAGATCTCTATATTTTATAAAGCTTTTATAATAATCAAAATTGATGTAATTGTGCTCAAATATGTATTAGGGTTGATTCTTGTAATTTATATTTGATTTATTTACTGTTGAGAATCATCCACAAGCTGTTTTAATCGATTAAAACGAGGCTGGCACTGAAAACCCAATTGCCCCTGTAATAATCGATTAAAGCTAATAATAATCAATTAGTTAATCGATTATTCCTGAGAATAATCGATTAACACTAGCCGTTGGGGGTTTCAGATTTGAAAAACTAGCCGTTGTACTCATTTTAATCGATTAATACTTATGTTAATCTATTAAATGCGTTAGATGGCCCGTTTTCGAATAATGGAAGGGTATTGGGCTGAGTCTATAAGTTGGCTCACTCTTTATTTCAAAAAGAACTCTTCCCTTGTGCTAAGAACCTCTGAACTCTTTGAGAACTCTGTGAGATTGTTGAAGCTAAGGAAACTCTCATCTGCAAAGCCCTGAAGTGCTACTGCGGTGACAGAGGAATAACTTACTCATCCTTGGTGTATCCGAGGAAGTGCCTGGAAGAGAATCATCCTTCGTGAAGCATTCGAAGGAGGTGGTCATCCTTTGTGAAGATTCAAAGGAGGTGTANGTTCATCTCTTGTGGTTTCAAGAGAGGTGGTATTTCTAAACTCTTACAAATTATTTTTCTCTGTGATTAATATTTGTAATTGTTTTGTGATAGTGAAAAAGGTTTATCTTGTTTGAGATAAGCGACTGGACGTAGGATCCGTGTGATCTAAACCAGGATAAAATCACCTGTGCAATTTTTCTCTTTCCCTTACTCTCTTATTTATATTTAATTATCTGCTGAGTAAGAAAAATTAAGAGAAAAATAATAAAAGGCACGATAAAAGCATATAACCAATTCACCCCCCCCCCTCTTGGTTTGTTCCACGCTAATATTTTCGTTGCAGCGATTTTAACTATTGGCATCGGAGCTTGCTTTGATAGTCATTCAAA
Source organism: Vigna radiata var. radiata (assembly GCF_000741045.1). NCBI lineage: Eukaryota > Viridiplantae > Streptophyta > Magnoliopsida > Fabales > Fabaceae > Vigna > Vigna radiata. The sequence goes on along the minus strand of NC_028351.1, from coordinate 23,398,003 downwards.
TGGCAGGATCACATCAAACCTTTGCAGAGGGTGCATCAATCAATAGACCCCCACTATTCACAGGTGAGAATTATGCATTCTGGAAGGTAAGAATGCAAATATTTATTGAATCTATTGATTGTGAAATTTGGGATGTTATTGTGTCTGGCTCTTCTGTTCNTACTAACAATACACAGGAACCAAAGCCCCGTGGTCAATGGACCACTAAAGAAAAGAAAAGGTTTCAGAATGACGTGAAAGCCCGGAATATCATTGCATCAGCGTTGACTGTTGATGAGTTCTACAGGGTCTCTGTCTGCAAAACTGCTCAAGAGATGTAGGACGTACTCAGAGTGACGCATGAAGGAACAGATGATGTAAAGAGGGCAAGGAAGAACTCTTTAATCCAAGAGTATGAAATGTTCCGGATGAAGCAAGGAGAAACAATTTCAGACGTTCAAAAATGCTTCACCACCATTGTCAATCATCTCATTGGACTGGGTAAGTCATTTGATACCGATGAACTTAACATTAAAATCTTGAAGTCTTTAGACAGGTCGTGGCAATATTTAATTGCTGCTAGGTTCTTTGGTTTAATGACTCATTTCCTTTTATTTAGTTTATTGTTTTTATTCACTTTAATGTTGTTTGTTATGTTCGGTTTTTACTGTTTTCTACGTTTACTTCAATGTTTTCAATTTTGTTTAGTTATATTTAATTTCCATTTTAATTTAGTCTAATTGCATTCACAAAAACCACTTTCAAAACTCTCCATTGCTTGTTAGACCTAAGACTCGACCCACATTTTGTCCTTGAGAGACGACCTAGGAGTCACTTCTTAGTCTATACTGCATTTCATATATGCAATCAAATTTGTATGGACCGCGACACCCATCAGTCTGCCTAACCGCTGAGCGAAATTCATCTGGTTTTGGGGTTTTGATTTTTGAGATTCTTGGACACTGAAGGACGCTGTTTTTCCCTCAATACTACTGTGTGTTCTGGAATTGTAATTGATGAATTACTAACCTTTAATGATAAATTTATGTGATGTTATTGGATTTATTTGATACAGGAATGTCATCATCAAGAAGAGTGAAGACCATGGGCAACAAGAGGAAGGAGCCAGAAAGGCCAAGGAGATTCTATTCTTCTAGGTTCCTTTCTAAGAAGCATGAGGAGCATTACGTGACTGTACAGGAGAGGCGTTTATTGATGGAGAGGAAGGTCGTGTATATTCCAGACTTGGCACCAGAGTTTGGACTGGAGATTGAGAGACAAGGCTGGGAGAGATTGACTACCTATCCTGCACCAGCTAGCATTGAGCTGGTGAAGGAATTCTATGCGAGTGCCTTGCCCAGAGGAGGAGTGTCAGTTGGGAGGTACATGAGCTACGTGAGGGGACAAATCATCAGATACGACCCCGACACCATCAACAACTTTCTGGGTACTGAGTGGCCAGGAGAGTAGTGTAGGTATGTTGCTCGTACAGGGGAGTACAAGGATTATGAGGACATCGAGAGGGTAATGTGCATCCTTGGGAGATACTTTCATAGGAACCCTAATGGAGCTCTAGTCAATTTCATTAGGGCGGATTTGACTCCCCTGGCGAGGTACTGGATGACATTCACTCATGCCAACATACAGCCATGCTCTCATGTCTCTGACATTACCATGCATCGGAGTCTCTTGATCTACTGCATGCTGAGGCAGATGGATGTTAACATTGGTGAGATCATCGCCAACAAGATTCAGGGTTGTGCTACTACTGTTGGTAGCAGGACACCGCTGGGACATCTGTCCTTGATTACATACATGTGCCAGCAAGCTGGGGTGGACACTGCAGTTCCACTTTATGAGAGGCCGATGAGGGCTATTGATGCCTCCTATTATCGTAAGTTTTGTAGAGGTGACAAGCCAACCAGAGCAATTCTTAGGAGACATCCTAGGAGAGCAGCAGCTCAGCAGGAGGATGCACCCTGCAAATGCACCGGCACAGCACGCTGAGCCTTTTCAGATGAGGGACATGTACATGTCCAGGATGGACTATGGACGAGTTCCATAGTACGATGGCTTGGCCTCGGGAGCAGGCATAGGGCAGCGGGTCTGGAGCAGCTAGAGCACTAGGCAGATATGAAGATGACCAGGAGGATGATCATTTTGAGGATGCATAGGACGGTGATGAGTATGACTCAAATGAGGACATGGACTGATAGGGCATCTACTGATGGGTGCCAGCACTTGGACAGGGATTTTTCTTTTTCTTTTGTACTTTGGATTTGTAGAATAGGTTAAATTTTCTCTATGTTTGGCTTGTACACTGATTCTAATGATGGTTTGATGATTATATTTCATGGTGAGTTATTTGATGATGATTGAATGTGGTTGATGATTGAGATTGTGTGCATGTTGATATCCAGGTGAATGGTTCACTAACTATGTGAACAAATGTGTGGTGATTTATGATTGTGATTATGATGCTAAGCAGGATTTATGAATGAGGTGTGAGAAAGCATGTTGTGTGAGGTATTGAGCTCTAGAGTTTTCATTTATATAGGTATTGTTCACAGGGAAGCATGAATGATATTGCTTGAGTCTTGTTAGTTGATTGAATTGCATGTTTATGTCATATGATCAAGGCCATGTTTGAAAGCCCTTACTTAGCCAAATTTTCACCCAAAGAGATTAAAATGTTATACCCTTTTTGAACCTTAGACTTAAACAGGATGAAAACCCCTTTTTTGAATTTATTACCTTGAGTTGGGTTGAGAATGATTGTATGCATTTAAAAGGTTCAAGTTTGGGGTTGTTTGGGGAAAGTTAAAAGGCAAAATAAAAGCATTGAGCTCAAAAGTGAAAAAGAAAAATGCATGAGAAAAGAAAAAGCATGAAAGATGAGCTCAATAAAAAGAAAAGGGAAGAAGTTGGGAATAAGTGAGATTGGTGAAAAAGAGAGTTTGTGCTTGAACTTTGAATGTTAAAATAGCTCTCTTGACTAAAGGATTTTGTAATCTAGAAAAACCAATTTTTCTTGTTAGCCCAACCTCATTATAAGCCTTGGAAAATTCCTTGTGATGACATTTGCATGTGAGAATGTTGATTGTTTTAGATGAAGGGCAATTTTGTTTTATGTGACATGTGAATAGTTGAGAGTGGAGTTACCTCCTAAACACTTGAGTGATTGAGTGAAACACTTGTTTGGTGAGAATTGTTGAATTCCATGTTTACATCTATGCTTAGTGTATTGATCATTCATGAATAAAACATTTGTTGGGAAATATTTGATTATATGAATTGAATTGGATTGAAAGCATGCATGCATTTTGATAGGATTCCACTGAAAATCTGAATTGAACAATAACATGTCATGAGAAAAATGAGTTTTGAAAATGTTGAACTATTTGATGAAAAAGTGGAAAGCCAAGTTTTGTTTTTTTGGCTTGAGGACAAGCAAAGTTCTCAGTTTGGGGTTGTCATAACGGTCTAAAAACCGTTATTTTCATGCTTAAATATGATATCAAAACAAACTCTTTGTGGCTTAGAATGAGCTTAAAATCAAGTAAAACAATTAGTTGAGTCATGTGAGAGTCAAAAGTTGGTTTTATAGATATTATGCTTGTTTTTGCATTGTTTTGCAGGGTTTTGATGAGAATTTAAGGAGGAAGTGAATTAGGACGGACTTAGACTTAAGAAAGAGGAATAAAAAAGGAAGAAAAGAAGAGTCTATGAATCGCTCAGTGGCCAAAACCAGCGCTGAGCGGCCAGAGCGACTAGAGGCAAACCGCTCAGCGATAAAACTGACCGCTGAGCGGTGGCGCGGCTAAAAGGGAAACTGCTGAGCGGTTAAATTAGGCGCTAAGCGGTTATCTGTTTTTATTTGGCTTAGATTCTATTATCTTTTTGGTCTATAAATAGATCCAGTGCGATTCAAATTGCAATCTTTTGGCCAGTAGAGACGTCCAAAGTTGTTCTACATACCTTAGAGGAGGTTCCTTGGATGCTTAGGCTCCAATCTACCAAATTTAGGGTTTATTCTTCCATTCTTTCATTATTTTTCATCTAGATTCACCATCCATGGTGAACTAAAACCCTAGGTTGTTGGGGAACAATGTAAACTTTTGAAACTCTCTTATATCAAAATTATTATCTTTTTTATATGCTTGCATATGCTTACTTTATCAATTCTTGGGTTCTTTACCTTTGCTTAATTCTTTTATCGTTTAACTCATTCGATAAATGTTGTTTGTCTTAATTGATACAGAGACGTACAATAATGTCATGAACTGGGGGGAATTCCTTGATTATGCTAATACCACCTAGAGATAGGGGTAGGACAATCAATTGTATTTTGCTTCCGTTTATCATGCATTATTAGTTACTAAGGGAGCCTAGAGATAGCAAGCCAAAAATTAGTAATAGGCTCTTTTCGCCAAGAGATTGAGTTTAGGGTAGACTAAGAAAGTTTGCATGAAAATGTGATAAATAAGCGAATTAGATAAGAAGAGTAGATATAAGAGGGTGGATAAAATGAAATTGTAAACCCCAACATCTCCATTCATCCATAGTCTTTTCTAGCCAATTGATTCATTGCATCTTGCATATTTACTTTTGTTCTTTGCATTCAAAACCCTAAAATTAATTTCTTCTCAAGTCTAATGCGATTGGTTTACACGAAAGTTAAGGCCTAAGAGTCCTTTGGAAAACGATACTTGGACTTACCCATTTTATATTACTTGATAACAATCTGGTACACTTGCCAGGGACTTAACAATAATAAAGTCAACTATAAGTAAAATATCAGGGATAGAGAATTCAAACACTGGTTTTTATATTGGTTCGGCCTCAATGCCTACATCCAGTGTCCTTCCAGTACCAGGAAGCAAATGCACTATAATAGTCAAGGTATCTACAACAAGGCTTTTATAAAAGACCTCCATGTAAAAAATATAAAACACCTATCTAACCCTCTAACTAAAATATAAGCAAACCACACAACAAGACTTGAAACAAGATGTCCCTTCTCCTGCAATCTGCAAAACCACTTTGTACAATCCTCAAAGTGAACCAGACTCCACGAGTCTATCCCCTATAATCACAACAGGTAATCCCAGCATCACCACGGATGCCAACAAGAATATTGATCAACCAGAGACACCTCAATGTGCATATATGTGATCAAGCAGTAAGCGCGCAATCAGTCTCCCTTTCAATCTCCTTCAAGCAAGATCACCATCGTCTTCTTGAAGAGTTCTTGGAGCTCTATAATCTTAGAGAAACAATATGAAACAGAATCTAAAAATGTTAGATAAAAAATGTCCAAAAGTCTTAGAACAACTTCAGGTTTCATCTATTTATAGAATTCTATTAAACAGACGCTCCATTAGTCGAATATGCTATCAATCCAGTCGACTAGGTTATGACAGTTATAACAGATTAGTCAGACCAGTAGCATTGAGTCAAGCAAAATAAATTCTCATTCAATATAGTTGACTTTCATCAATGCTCAATTAACTTTTAAAAATATAGTCGTTACTATTCATGAGCATAACAGAATTTCAAAGCAAACAACTAATACAGTCGAATGTGTGGCGCACACAGTCGACTTCAACATGTCAGAGCATTTTGAAATTCTTTCCATCACAAAATCTCACATAGCACTGTTTCTGAAAATCTGTACAAAGACTTTAGTATAGTCAATTCAATTAGTAATGGAGTCGACTTTTGATAACGGTCTAAAAACCGTTATTTTCATATTTAAATTTGATATCAAAACACACCCTTTATGACTTAGAATGAGCTTCAAATAAAGTAAAACACTTATTTGAGTCATGAGAGAGTCAAAAGTTGGATTTACATATATTATGCTTGTTTTTATATTGTTTTGCAGGGTTTTTAGGTGAATTGAAGATGGAAGTGAAGTAAGGTGGACTTAGACCAGTGAAAGATGAAGAAAAAGGATAAAAAGAGGGGTCAAGCGAACCGCTGAGCGTCCAGAGCGATCAAGGGGAAACTACTGAGCAATTTACTTAGGTGCCTGGGTGGTTGTCTGTTTTTATTATCTTAGATTCTATAATCTTTCTATTATCTTTTTGGCTTATATATAGCCCAGTGCGAATCAAAACCCAAAGTTGTTCCACACACCTTGGAGGAGGTTCCTTGGATGCTTAGGCTCCAATCTACTAAGTTTAGGGTTATTTCTTCCATTCTTTCATTGTATTTCATCTAGTTTCACCACGATTATGGTGAACTAAACCCTAGGTTGTTGGGGAACAATGTAATCTTTTGAAACTCTCTTATATCAAAATTCTTATCTTCTTTATATGCTTGCATATGCTTATCTTTATCAATTATTGGGTTCTTCCCCTTTGCTTGATGCTTTTATCATTTAAGTCATTCGATAACTGTTGTTTGTCTTTATTGATACGGAAACGTGCAGTAATGTCATGAACTGGGGGGGAATTCCTTGATTATTCAAATACCGCCTAGGAATAGAGGTAGGACGATCAATTGTATTCTGCTTTTGTTTATCATGCATTATTAATTGCTTGGGGAGGCTAGGGATAGCAAGCCGATAATTAGTAATAGGCTTTTTTCGCCAAGGAATTGGGTTAAGGGTAGACCAAGAAAGTTTGCATGACAATATGATAAATAAACGAATTAGATAAGAAAAGTAGATATAAGAGGGTGGACAAGATGAAATTGTATACCCCAACAACTCCATTCATTCATAGTTTCTTTAGCCAATTGATTCACTGCATTAGCTTGTTTACTTTTGTTTTTGCATTTAAAAACCTAAAGTCTATTTCTTCTCAAGTCTTACGCGATTTGTTTACATGAAAAGTAAGGCCTAAGAGTCCTTTGGGAAACGATACTTGGACTTAACCATTTTACATTACTTGATAACGATCTGGTACACTTGATAACAAGTTTTTGGCGCCGTTGTCGGGGACTCGTTGATGGGCTGTCGCAACCCACACAAATTTGATGTGCAAATAAATGCAGTATAGCTAGGGAATGACCCCTAGGTCGTCTCCCAAAGACAAATTTTGCGGTTCAAGAATTGAGTCAAACACGAGGGGGGGTTTGTGATCGTTTTGTGGAAACACAGATGAAAACAGAATTTAATTACGGCAAATACGAAAATTTAACAACAGAAACGCAAGCAGTATTATAAAAATACGAAATTGACACGGAATGAGAACAGTTAGTCATTAACCTAATCACAATGTTTCCCATCACTGATTATCAAAATACAATTGTTACTCAAACCTCTAATCCAACTGAGTTAACCGACTAAGTGACGGTTAAATCTGTCTTCATAACTGCGGACTAAGCGAACACAGTGTTAATATCAACTCTGATTTACACCATAAAGTTCCATCAACTAAGCGAAGATGTAACACCAACTGGGCAACTAAGTGTATACCCAATTGCAGGTGCAAACACAGAATTTATATTAACCAGATCAAAGTTGCTACACAGTCACAGTTTAGAAACCTCAGGGAAACTTTGCAATATGGCTAATGACTGACTGAATTAAATTAAGCTACCATGGAAATTAAATTAAAATGACTAAACAAATTAGACAACATCTAAACATCAAACACTGCTACCAATTAATTAGCAAACACAGTTAAAAATACTTAAATGCAAAATTAACTTAAACACATAAAACCAACTCAACCTACTAAGCAATTTAATTGAAAACAAAAGAAACCAACAAGCCTAATTTAATCCTAGCAAATTACTTTGACTAAATGAAAATTAACAATTAATTTTAAAAGTCCAAATGGCCAAGAAAAGGCACATGGCCATGACCCACACTCCACCAAGTCAAACTTCAAAATTCTATCTTCACTTAACCACCAAATGTGTTGTCTTTTGTCCCATGTACACCAATTCTCAAAACAAATTAAAATATGCTTAAACATCCAATTGAAAATCGTGCCTTAGCCTTCTCCATGCAGCAAAGAAATGAATTCACACACCCAAGCACACAATTTACGTGAGCAATGTAAGAGACTTCTACAAAAGTTGCTTCAAAAACCAATGTGCAAATGGAATATACTTGGATGGTCTAACAAATGTGCCATGTAAGAAAAGTCAAAGCTAGGAAAGTAAACTACAAAACACATCCATTCTCTAGGTGATTCTTGTCAGATTGCACTCTAAGGGCAATACCAAAAAGGAAACCTTTCTTTAGCCAAAACTAGCATCTTTTTTTGTTGGTCCAAAAATGGTAAAAATTAAATGCACTCGTCTCTCCTCCTCTCCAACACATCCCACGGCAATTTCACTCTCAAACACACTCCTCCAGGTCTTTCTTCTTCCTCACACAGAAAACACACACCCAAGAAACCCCATTTCAAAGTTCAACTCCATTCAAGACAATAAACCCACACTACTACTACTTCAACTCAACCCAATCTTCCATTTTTTTAAGCTCTTGTGCAAAAACGAAAATAACATTATACCATTCAACTCAAGCAATGTCCAGCCCCAATAACATCATCAAACTCTGGTTCCAAACTATTTTCAAACATCAAAACCGAAATATAGAAGAAAAGAGCCAAACCCACAACACTCACACAACACCTTAAGCTCTCTTTAACTCAAAACTCACATAGAACCCCATTTTCATCAACCAACCAACCAAAATACAAAGAAAAAAGTGAGGAACAGCAGTAAAGGAGAGGGAAAACGAAAATCTAAAGTCACTGAAACCCAACAATCACCATGGAAATGCAAAGAAAAGCTTAAAAGCTCAAGCTTCAAACATCAAAAACAAGCAAATGGAAGAACGAATGGATGGATTATCACCACCAATGAGTTAAGACATTGATGGGTCGATATTTCATTGATTTCACTTAGCTTATTGTACCGAATTTAATCAGGGAATTATGCTTAATTGTCCATTATTTTCTCGTTTTTGCTAATTGTGCTTAATTTGACTGGAAATTCTAATTTTAATTAATTTGAATTTTCTAAGCTAATTATTTGCAGTATTATTTTTAGGGAAAATTTTGGAAATACAATATATGACATTTGGAGGTTAAATGAGAATTAATTTAGGCTGAAAAGAAATAGCAATTGGGTCCAAAGCATATGGCAATTGGGTCTTGGGATTTTTAATACAAAAAGAGGCGCTGATGCAGAGTGCTTAACAAAATGAAAATAGGCAGAAATGGTGTCAAGCTGGAATTAAAAAAAGATGTGTCACGGGCTGGAAAAAAATGTGGCGTCACAGCCCACACCTGGGAACGTCCAGTAGCTTGGACAATTGTTGCATGCAGCCTCCACGCACACAGCTAAACATCACACGTCCAGCCTCCAAGGTTCAACACGCACACGGAATTGATCCAGCGCGCCTTGTCCCGCGCTGCAACACGCTGCAGCCCACATTGAAAAAGAGGTTGCCACGCGTCCATTGGGCTTGGCAGTAGCGCACACTACAGCAACAGCTCCTTCATTCTTCAAGTTTCATGCTTCTTCACGGGCCTGCAGTAATATCCACGTCCAAGCATCAGGCATTATCCAGTGTTGAATTAAAAAGGCAGCAAGCTGATTCCATAAAAAAATATCGTGCAGCTACCCACATTCATGTGACGTCCAGCAAGGCACTTCATGGGTTGGCAATCAACTTTGCATCCAGCGTGATGGAGGGTCTGGAATTTCAATGGGTGGAGAAATGGGCTGGACTGTCACAGCACATGGAAGATTAAAATAAAACGTGAAAAGCCTGCTTCAACCCAGCAGCTTCCATGCACACGATCAACTGCATTCACGTGAAGAAAAAGAAACTCCCACACGCACAGCGGAAGCACACGAAAGTGGTGCACGGCCCAATTGAAACTCCAAGCAGCTGCAGCCCAACATGTTTCTTCACTCTTCAGCAACAGCTCCCACATGGGCTGCACAAGCTGAAGAAACAAACTAATTTGGAGAGCACCAGCACGTGATGGCAGTAGAAAGAAAGCGGTCTAGCTGCAGCACCAAGTCTTGGACAGCACACGTTCACGGCCCATCTAGCAACTTTGGAGACACGTCCTTCATTTCCTTCATCAACCAGCACNTGAAGGAGCTCAAGCAATTGGGCTTGGAGAAGGCTGCAGCAACGTCCAGCTGAAGGAAATNGTGTCACGAGCAGCAGCTTGGAATTAATAGCCCAGTTGTCGGGTCCAGCCGTGAATTTAATGGACACAGCCCCATCCAGCTGCTTCAAGCGTATTATAAGGAGGTGCAGCAACTCTTGCAGGGGGAGAGGTGTAAATAACAACTTCAGGGGCCACGCTGGAATTTATGTAGGGCACTGTTACATAGGAGCTACAGTCGCCACCCTANAGAGAGGCTTTTAACTTGTTTTGGCAGCAGACACTTGAAAAGGAGAGAGCACCTTGGAGGGCTACGAGAGGAGAAGAAAGGAAGAAATAGAGGGTTATGGTTGAGAGTTGGATGGTTATTCCAGGGAGAACCGCGCATGCTTATTTCATTTTCTTTGGGAGATTATTTTGCATTTTGGATTAGGCACTTGGCTATCATATGCACGATAACTCAAAAGCTTTTCATTTAATGTTGATTGAAATCTTNCTCACTCAATTTAATTGTTGTTCACGTGTTTTTGCATGGAGTTTAATCCCAATAATTTCATTTCCCCTGCACTTAATTGTCTCATGCCTTCGGCTTTTCTTTTTATTCCCACTGTAGTGGCTTCAATATAATGCAATAAGGTGTCTTATTAGTTGTTTTATTAGTTGTTTAAGCTAGACAAGTTAGTCTATAATATTCAAGACTATTAGCTATTCCATTTTCTTAGGATAGAATGCTTAGATATTTTCATGGCGTAGGTTATCTAGTTTTATGACTTATTTCCCTTTTGGTTACTTTTCTATTTTCGTTCATTTTTCCTTTTCTTTTAGCACCTCTGCCGTGATGATGAATATTTTATATTTGTTTTCTTTTACTTTAATGTTGTCTAGTAATTTTGGTAGTGATAATTTAACTGTCATGTTAGGTTAAGTTAGTCGGGTTGGTTGTTAATAAATTTACTTTGCTTCCCTGAGACGATTGAACTTTTATTGCCATACTGCTGCTTTAATTCTGCTCAATATTTAATCTGTTGTCTGCCTGCGATTAGGTACACGCTTAGTTTCCTAATCGGTGTCAATTCTTCGCATAATTGATTAGACTGTATGGTGGATGACTGATTAAATTTGTGCATTGCATTCGCTTAGTCTGTAATTTTGAAGACCGAATTAGCCTTCGCTTAGTTGGGTGATTCATGTCGGATTTGGATTAGAGTAGTGCGTACTTGTCGTTAATCTGTGATTGGAAGCATAGTAATTGAGTTAATGACCAACCATTTTTATTCTGCATTTGATTCCATTTTGCATTTCTGTTGCATCAGTGTTTTAATTTAATTCATCCGCATTCACCACAAACCTTTCACACACCCCCCACTTCGTGTTTGACCTAATTCTCGAACCACATTTGGTCCTTGAGAGATGACCTAGGAGTCATTCCCTAGCTATACTGCATTTCTCATATGCAATCAAATTTGTATGGGTTGCAACAACCCATTAAATTTTGGCGCCGTTGCCGGGGACCAATGGTTCGGTTTTAGGTCTTTTGTTGTGTTAGTGTGTGTTGTGTTTTGTCTTGTGTTGTGAGTGTGATGTTCCGTTTTGTGTGCGATGTCATGTGTTGTTGCAATTAGATAGCCTTAGTTGCATATTTTCATTGCATTCTTCTCTTCCCCCCTTTCTACATGTCTACCTATTTTGACTCTATGAGTAATGCTTATTCTGTCAGTGCCTATGATTATGATTCTCCTTCTGGATGTTACTCTGATGATTTTGATGTATACTCTGCTAATTTCTGTGCTGAGATCAATATGACTCATCCTCACACTCATGAGAGTGTTCTTTGGGAGTCGTATACACATAGTGAGGATGATGTTCATTGCGTTCTCACCTCTGGACTGATAGATTTGTTGCCTAGGTTTTATGGTTCTGCAGGTGAATGCCCACACAGACATTTGGAGGAGTTCTACACCATTTGCTCTTCAAAGAAACCTCCTCATGTCCTTGATGATCGCATTTTCTTAAAGGCATTTTTGCATTCAGTAAAAGAAGCAGCATGGGAATGGCTTTATTATCTTCCTCCAGAATTCAAGGTCAATTGGGAAGATCTTAAGCATCGGTTTTTGGAAAGATTCCGCCCTTCACATCATCAATATCAAGAACCACCATTTCAGAATTCTTGTATGCCTCCACCAGTCCAAGAACCACAGCAGCTGCAGTCCTATCAGCCTGCCCAAGAAACTCCTCATCCTTCCACTACTTCTGAGCCTACATTGAAGGAGTTACTGAGGCAGATGACCATGCAGAACATTGAGTTCATTTAAGAGACCAAAGCATCCATTCAGAGTTTGACTGATAAGATGGGGAAGATGGCTACTCAACTCACCGAGGAACAGTCTCAAGTTTCAGAGGAATCATCATTCCAGACTGTTCAGCTTCTAGATTATGTTAGTGCCATCCACATAGGAGATGAGGAGCAGAGTCATGATCTTACTACTATGCCATTTACTTTCCCACCCTCCTATGCCCCCACTCTTGCATCTGAGGAGACTGATGAAGAATTGGAAGACCAGGCAGATATGAGCAACACTTTTGAGATAGGTAGACCAACTTCACCTTCCACCACTTTAGCCACATCCAGGGAAGNNGAGGTAAACATACCTGAGATAGAGTCTGATGTTGATAATTATGTTGATGATGGGTATGTTGATGATTATATTGTTGATGAGAATGATTTTCATTCTCCCTCTTTGCATGATGAGAACCATTTTTTGCTATTAGATTTAAATGTTTGTTCTCCATGCACTGAACATGAATCTGAGTCTGTGGTTGATATTGTTTCTACATTTGAAAGTGATTCATGTTCTGAGAATGTATCTGAGGGTCAGCTTGTTACACTAAGATTGGGTGTTATNCCCCTGCATGTTATTTCTTTGGAACCATATTGCACTAACCATGTTGCAGGAGGTACACATGAGTTTGATCAACAAGCACCCACAGTGGAAAACAAAGGTGCAAGCATACATAAGAGCTTTAACATCAATAGGCACTAGCTGAACCTTCTCATCAACAGTCACTTCTTCCTTGATCCAGTTGTGGAAGACATTTCTCTTCTGGATCAGATTTGGAGAATGAAGCAGTTCCCCCTCAACACTTCCTTGCTGAATCTAGTGGTGGAGAACATCTCCCTGATAGTCCAAAATTGGCAACTGCCATCATAATCAGGGGAGTTTTCTTTTTCCTTCTCCTCTTTTCTTCACTTCTATTGCACTTGTCCTTAATCAGTTGACTGTTATGATTCCTGATATGATGCACACATTGAGGACACTGTGTAGTTTAAGTGTGGTCTATTGGGGAGATTCTGATTTTTCTTTGTTAGTTTATGTTTTCTGTGTTAAATATTTTGTTTTTTAGGTAGTTTTTGTTTTATCTTGTGTACAGTTTTGCATGTTTCTCTTGATTTCTGGACTTTGTTTAGGTTGTCAGTTTTTCCTTCACTTCATTGATACTCTGATTTGTTGGAAATTCATGCTTTTCTTTTGCTTGGAAGATGATTATGATGTTTGAGAGTTGAATTGATTGTGACAGAAATGCCCTGTGTGAGATTTGACCCACTTGATATTCTTTCTTATGTGTGATATGTCTCTTGATTGCTTGCACATATGCCTTGGCTTGACTCTTTTTGATGTTTCTTGATTGATATGCATGTTTGGAACTGATAAAGGCAGTTTTGTTGTTGAGCCTTTCTAGCCAAATGAGCCTACCTTGTGTTTGATCCTTCGATAGCCCCTTTGAGCCTATGCTTTCCCCATTTCTTTGTTTTGAAGCTGATACACTAGCCCGAAGTGAAAAACCATGATTACCTTAACCTTAGGGAATTTTGGAGCTTTGGAATTGTTTTGGGAATAAGTGTGGTCTCTTGGGAGATTCAGAGAGTTGGCTAGTTGGTTCCTCTTCTTAGTTGTTTTTGTATATATGTGTGCATCTTGTCTCATACAGTTTTGTTATGAAAAGAGAAAAGAAAAAAGAGATAAAATGAAAAAAAAATAGATAGAGAAAAATGAGAAAAAAAAATTATGAATAATGGAGTCAAGAAGAGGATTGAATTAGAGGTTTTGGTCTGATTTGATTGTGTTTACACTTGTTTCCCATTGCTCCTCTATTCCTTTTGGTTTGTAGCTTCTCATCCTAATTTATCCTCCCTTTTCCTTGGCCCCATTACTTCCATAAAAGACCTTTTGATTTGAACATGCATATGTGTTTGAGTGTTGATATTAGAGGCTTGCCAAGTCTGTTTGTGTTTGCTTTCTTGAGTGCATTGAGTTGACATTGTTTACCATAGACACTTGAGAGAAACACCGATAGTGTGCATCTGTCAGGTTCTGTTGCTTTTGATTCACCTCTTAAGTTGATTGATCATTTTGCCATGTCTTGAATTGCTTGGATGATTTCTCTGAGTATCTGCTTTCCTTGATTTTGTGTTGCATACTGTCTACTTCCTCTTCTTTGTCCAGATTTCTTGAGAGCTGTGTAATTTTGTTTCTTTCGTTGTGAGTTTTTGTTTTCTGTGTGTTGAGTTTATGTCAATTCCCTGATGTCCATTGAACTGTTCCCTGTTTTGCGTCTTGATTTTGCCCAGGAGTGCAAAAGACTAAGTGTGGTCTATTTTGATGAGTCGATATTTTATTGATTTCACTTAGCTTATTATACCGAATTTAATCAGGGAATTGTGCTTAATTGTCCATTATTTTCCCGTTTTTCCTAATTGTGCTTAATTTGACTCGAAATTCTAATTTTAATTAATTTGAATTTTCTAAGCTAATTATTTTCATTATTATTTTTAGAGAAATTTTGGAAATACAATATAGGAAATTTGGAGGTTAAATGAGAATTAATTTAGGCTGAAAAGAAATAGCAATTGGGTCCAAAGCATATGGCAATTGGCTCTTGGGATTTTTAATACAAAAAGAGGCGCTGATGCAGAGTGCTTAACAAAATAAAAATAGGCAGAATTGGTGTCAAGCTAGAATTAAAAAAAGATGTGTCACGGGCTGGAAAAAAATGTGGCATCACAGCCCACACTTGGGAACGTCCAGTAGCTTGGACAATTGCTGCCTGCAGCCTCCATGCACACAGCTAAACATCACACGTCCAGCCTCCAAGGTTCAACACGCACACGGAATTGATCCAGCACGACTTGGCTCGCGCTGCAACACGCTGCAGCCCACATTGGAAAAGAGGTTGCCACGCGTCCATTGGGCTTGGCAGCAGCGCACACTACAGCAACAGCTCCTTCATTCTTCAAGTTTCATGCTTCTTCACAGGCCTGGAGTAATATCCACGTCCAAGCATCAGGCATTATCCAGCTTTGAATTAAAAAGGCAGCAAGCTGATTCCATAAAAAATTATCGTGCAGCTACCCACATTCATGTGACGTCCAGCAAGGCACTTCATGGGCTGGCAATCAACTCTAAATCCAGCGTGATGGAGGGTCTGGAATTTCAATGGGTGGAGAAATGGGCTGGACTGTCACAGCACATGGAAGATTAAAATAAAACGTGCAAAGCCTGCTTCAACCCAGCAGCTTCCATGCACACAGTCAACTGCATTCACGTGAAGAAAAAGCAACTCCCACACGCACAGCGGAAGCACACGAAAGTAGTGCACGACCCAATTGAAACTCCAAGCAACTACAGCCCAACATGTTTCTTCACTCTCCAGCAACAGCTCCCACACGGACTGCACAAGCTGAAGAAACAAACTAATTTGGAGAGCAGCAGCACGTGATGGCAGCAGAAAGAAAGTGGTCCAGCTGCAGCACCAAGTCTTGGACAGCACACGTTCACGGCCCATCTAGCAACTTTGGAGACACGTCCTTCATTTCCTTCATCAACCAGCACGTGAAGGAGCTCAAGCAATTGGGCTTGGAGAAGGCTGCAGCAACGTCCAGCTGAAGGAAATCGTGTCACGAGCAGCAGCTTGGAATTAATAGCCCA
>NC_028351.1:23377173-23380844 GCF_000741045.1 Vigna radiata var. radiata | reverse complement strand
TTACTTTGCTTCCCTGAGACGATTGAACTTTTATTGCCATACTGCTGCTTTAATTCTGCTCAATATTTAATCTGTTGTCTGCCTGCGATTAGGTATACGCTTAGTTGCCTAATCGGTGTCAATTCTTTGCATAGTTGATTAGACTATATGGTGGATGACTGATTAAATTTGTGCATTGCATTCGCTTAGTCTGTAATTTTGAACACCGAATTAGCCTTCGCTTAGTTGGGTGATTCGTGTCGGATTTGGATTAGAGTAGTGGGTACTTATCGTTAATCTGTGATTGGAAGCATAGTAATTGAGTTAATGACCAACCATTTTTATTCTGCATTTGATTTCGTTTTGCATTTCTGTTGCATCTGTGTTTTAATTTAATTCATTCGCATTCACCATAAACCTTTCACAAACCCCCCCCCCCCACTTCGTGTCTGACCTAATTCTCAAACCACATTTGGTCCTTGAGAGATGACCTAGGAGTCATTCCCTAGCTATACTACATTTCTCATATACAATCAAATTTGTATGGGTTGCGACAACCCATTAACAGCCAAGAGTGAGTCAAGGGAAGAAGAAATTCTGCATAACATTCATTGAAAATGGTCCAAAATCGTGGCACCAAGCAAGCATCCATGAGAGCATGTTCAAACAAGAGAAACCCTAGGAGAATGAAACCAAAAACGTGAAAGATGGAAGTGTTGTTGTGTGGCTCGATTTTCTCCTCTATTTGGGCCGAGAGTTTTAAGTTTTGGTGGGGTCCACACACTACAAGTCAGCCCTAAAGGGATCCGACATGGCCCCCACAATTGATTTTTACAAAAATGCCCCTAAAGGGGTCCAAAACACCTAATTCTAATTAAGGGCTTCTAGAAAACGAAATTACAACTTAATTAAAATGGAAATGACTAAATGTTGAGTCTTGAATGATCACGCCACCTTCCCTAATGCTCCAAATGATGTTTCCCAAAATTTCCCTGCAACCAAAAAACCTTAATCAACTCAGAAAACCCAAATTAGCACAATTACGAATTTCCGACCAAATTAAGAAGAATTCGAAAAACGGGGAAATAAAAAACAATTAAACACAATTCCCTGGTTTAATTAAGTGCAATAAACTAAATATAGTTCAAGAAATAACCACTCATGACTCGTGGTTTAACTTATCTAGTAGTGTAAACTAATTAAATTTGACTTGATTGTATATATTTTATCTTTTTATCTTTTTTTTATATATATAAAAGTGCTACTAGGGTTTGTGTTTCTTGTGCATGCAATAGGAGACTAGACATACTAGGAGCAAGAAAAATACGCAACCTCTTCTTCAAGACTTAAGTGAGACAAGGGGAAGAAGTAAAGTCAGACGCCCATCTAGGGATTTGTTTCCTTCTCCTAACAGACTACTATCACCTTCACCAATTCGAAGACCAGAGGTGATGGCTGGACAAACTCCTCCAAGATGCTCTCTTGCAGACCAATCTAATGTTGTTGGCCCTTTCAATTTTAACAACATAGCCATGCCTACTGATCAAACGACCAACATGGTGACGAATCCAGCACTTATACACTTGGTGCAAAGCAATCAGTTTCACGACCTGTCAAATGAGAACCCATATGACCATTTGACAACGTTTAGTTAAATCTGCAATTCAGTGAAGATGTCAGGTGTATCAGATGAAAGAGTGAAGCTTAGCTTGTTGTTGTTCTCATTGGGAGGCAATGCTAAGATGTGGCTGAATTCCTTCCCTAGAGGGACATTTACTACATGGGAGACTGTGGCTACAAAGTTTGTTAACAAATATTTCCCACAGTCTAAAGTTACTCAAGGAAGACTGGAGATCTCATCATTCAAGCAAGGCATGGTAGAAACTTTATGTCAAGCATGGGAAAGATTCAAAGGCCTACTCAGGAAGACACCAGTCCACGGGTTTGACAAGACAACCCTAGTTCTTGCTTACCTAGGTGGTCTAAACATGCAGTCTAAGATGATGTTGGATGCCTCAGGTGGAGGTGATATAAAACAGAAGACTGAAGATGAAGCCTATGACTTGATAGAGAGTATGGTAGCTAATGAGCAAGAAACAGTCAGTGAAAGGGGCGCACCTACACAGAAGAGAGGAGTCTTGCACTTGCCTGCAGATGATGCCATGCTAGCTCAGAATCATCTCTTGACACAAAAGCTAGATACATTGCAAAGATCCTCTCACAACTTTCAAAGGAGATTCGCAATGTCTCCCAAACGCAGCAACTATGTGATTTCTGTGGTGGTGACCATATCAATGGTCAATGTGCTTTACCAGAGGAGATGCAACAGGAAGCAAACTACAAGGGGAATCAGTACCAGTACAGGCAAGGGAACTTCAACCAAGGCAATCCTAGCCAAGGTTGCAAGAACCATCCGAGTATTGGTCAACAACAAAATAAATCATCAGGACAAATAGGAGGCTTCAAGCAGCAGCAAACTTCTCCTTTGTGGCAGCCAGTAAACCAATTGACAAAGACTGTTAGAGACTTCACTAATAGATTTGACAAATTCTTAAAGGTTTATGAGTCTCAACATGCAAGTAACCAAGCTAGCTTCAGATCTTTGGAGATGCAACTTGGCCAATTGTCAAAGAGGATTGAGACCACAGAAAAGAATCAACTCTGGGTTAATACTGATGTTAATCCTAAGGAAGAGTGTCATGCTATTGTAGCAAGGGAGAAAAGAAAAGCTAGAGAGTAAGTTATTGAGATAAGTAGTGATGAAGAGGATGAAGAGGCAAGTGAGAGTGGCAAGATTAAGATTGGTGAAGAAGAGAAAGAAAAGGAGAGGTTTGAAGAAACTGAGAAAAGAAGAGATGGTCACAATGGGCAGATGAGAGAAATATTCAACCAAGTGACTATTGTTCCCATAGATGAAAATCATCTTCAAATTCCTGTTTATTCTAAAAAAATTAATTGTTACCTCGGAGAGGTGATAGATTTAGATACAGATGAAGAAGAACAGGAAGTGCTTGTGCAGCCGAGAAAGAAATATCATCCACCCAAAATGAAGGATTTAGGATTATTGACTCTTCCATGCGTTATAAATGATGTGGATATAGGAAGAGCTATGATAGACTCTGGATCTAGCATTAATCTGATGCCCTTGAGTTACTTGAAAAAAATTAAAGGGCTAGCATTAAAACCAGCTAATACTACTCTGATATTTGTAGATGGTTCTAATAAGAAGCTAGCTGGTAGGGTGGAGGATGCAATTGTCTGTATTGAGCAGTTGGACTTGATTTATGTTTTATCATACTTATCTTGATCATAAAACTTTTAAAGGATAGGAAAGAAATACAAGGTTTTGAGAATGTTGTTGAATCTAATAAAAAATTAATTATGGTGTAGACTATTTTTCATTTTTTATATGAAAAAAGTTAGTTCGGATCTTAAAAAACATTCATTTGACATGACTTTTAATAATATAATTGTTAAGTCCCTGATAAGTGTACCAGATCCTTATCAAGTAATATAAATGGGTAAGTCTGAGTATCGTTTTCCCAAAGGACTCTTAGGCCTTAACTTTCATGTAAACAAATCGTGTAAGACTTGAGAAAAGAATAAATTTGGTGGTTATATGCAAAGAACAAAAATAAACATGCAATGCAGTTGATTCAATTGGTTTTGAGAAACTATGGATGAATGGTGTT
>NC_028351.1:23374120-23376123 GCF_000741045.1 Vigna radiata var. radiata | reverse complement strand
AAGACAAAACTTGGCTTTCCACTTCTTCATCAAATAATTCACACTTTTCAAAACTCTTTTTTCTCATGACAAGTTATTATAAAATTCAAATTTCAGTAGAATCCTACAAAGATGCATGCATGCTTTCAATCCAATTTAGTTCACATACTCAATCTTTTTTTTTCAACAAATGTTTTTTTCATGAATGATCAATCAACTAAGCATAGATGTAAACATGGATTTAACAATTCTCACCAAGCAAGTGTTTCACTCAATCACTCAAGTGTTTAAGGAGGTCACTCTACTCTCTACTGTTTACATGTCACATAAAACAATATTGTCATTCATCTCAAACAATCAAAATCTTCACATACATATGTCATCACAAGGACTTTTTCCAGGGCTTGTATTGTGGCTGGGCTATCAAGAAAATTGGTTTTTCTGGAATACAAAATCCTTGTGTTAAGAGAGGTTAAATCATTATTCAAAGTTCAAGCACACTCTCTTTTTAACCAATCTTACTCATTCCCAACTTTTTCCCTTTTTCCTTTTACATTTTTCATTGAGTTCACTTTACATGCTTTTCTCTTTTCTTCTTTTCTTTCCTTTCTCATGCATTTTTCTTTTTCATCTTTTGAACTCGATGCTTTTGCTTTTGCCTTTTACTTTCCCCATATAACCCCAAACTTGAACCTTTTTATCACATACAATTATTCTCAACCCTAACTCAAGGTAAATCACTTCAAAGAAGGGTCTTCATACTTTTTAAGGTCAAGGTTCAAAAAGGTATATCATTTAAAATCCTTTGGGTGAAAATTTGGCTAAGTAAGAGCTTTCCAAACATGGCCTTGATCATATGACATACACATGCAATTCAATCAATTATCAAGATTAAGTCAATACCATTCATGATTCTCTGTAAACAGTGCACACAACAATAAAACTCTGAAGCTCAATACCTGATACGCTCGGCTCTGGCGAAGATCATAGATCGGACACAGATCGAGCTGAGGAAACGACAAAAGACGCAGCGGAATGGAGGAAGTGTGAGATAGAACTCACAGAAACCCTAAATGAAGGGGAAAACCATAAATCGAACGGAGAAACACCGATTGGACCGACTAATCGGTGTAAAACGGATATTAAACGGTGGAAATGGTTCAACAAAGGTTTTAATCGGAAGGAAATGTTGGTAAAGGAGCATTAATCGGTGGAATGTGGTTTTTATCGGTGAAGATGATGGAAACCGGAGAACAACCGATGGTTGGAACGGAAATGGTGAGGATAAGGTAGATCTAGGCAAGAGAATCAGATTTACCGGTTGAAAGATCGTGATTCATTGGCTGGAGATGGTACTCTGTGTTGAGGTTGTGGAGAAACCCTAGCGGAGAGGCTTCTTCGAATGAGAAGATGATGAATGAAATCTGTGGTGTGAGAAATCTGAAGATGTAGCGTGACAGAACGCAAGCCACGCGGGAGCTTTGGATTGGAACGAGTGGCGTGAGGTAATTGGCTAATGTGGAGGAGAGAGAAGCACGGTTGATGATTTGGAAATTGGTAAATAATGAAGTGTGCTTTGGAAGGGGGCTAGAGGTCTTTGGACTCTCTAGCCAATGACTTTCAAGAGAGAATAATTTTCTGAATTAGAAAATTTTATTCTCATTAAGCTCAAAAGTGAAGTACAATAAGGTAGGCATGACTATTTATAGGACTAAAGGTCCTACATGCCTAACACAATACAAAATACATCAAAAATATACTAACTAAAGAAAGTGGGCTTGGGCCCCACGTATCATCCCCTCCCCCTTGGAAAGGATTTGTCCTCAAATCTTGATGGTTCTCCTCAGGACTTATTTTTAATTGCCTCTCTACAAACTCCTCCTGGGTCAAAAGTAAATCTACAATAAGCATCAAACATAACACTAATTAGTTTTCTATGACCCAAAGTATATAAAAGAGTATTTTTAGAAGAAGGTTTCTTAATTTTAAAATTTTCAATATGGTGATTATAAAGAAACCATTCT
>NC_028351.1:23371238-23372825 GCF_000741045.1 Vigna radiata var. radiata | reverse complement strand
TCAAAAGAAACAAACAAAGAAAACGGACTCTAAGACCCCTAAAAACGTACGGACTCTAATGTGACAAAGGTCACACCTACACGTGAAAATCAAACACATGCATACTCCTATGTCTAGCTATGCTACAATTAAAGCAATTAAAGTTGCCAAGATCTGGAAAGAGCACCAAGGACTCTTCCAAATACTTGGACTTTATAAAAGGCCCTTTACAAACCAGAAAATAAAACTAACAAAGACATTGGGCTGACACAAGCCCATCAAATACACAGAAAAAATAAAAAATTACAAAACATTCAATCCTAAGCTACNGTCTTGTAGACAAACACGTGCCCAGATCTTGCTTTCCTGACGGCATCAAGCTTCTGGATTCAATGCCCTTGGTTTTCTGGACTATTTTAATTCTGCCAAATCAGATACACAAACCTGGTTANGTGACTTTTTCCTAACAGATTACAAAATAGAATGCACAAGATAAAGAATTCTCCCTTTCTCGGTGTTGCACAATTGACGTAGAGCAGGAATCCTATTCGCACTCAATTTGTAATCTTCAATACAAAACTGCACACGGGAATGCTTATGCTATTATGGTAATGCCAATAAGTTCCAATCTGCACAACGAATNTCCCTGGAAGCTCTCGGTCTCAGCACTTGGTGAAGCTGCAGGAATTTCCTGTCCTTGCAAATTGAAATCTGCTGCACCAAGAATTCAACACTAATTCAATACTTCTCCTAATGCTAATCAATGCCAAACAATAACAGGAACAATGCACTGAAAGAAAACAAAGGCACTGAANNTAAAGACTCCCTTCAGTTCAACTCCAATATGAAGTGATTAGGCTGNTGTTTTCTCAGTAAACTCTTGCTCAATCTCCTTCAGATTCATTGGCCAACTCCCAAAACTGTTGCAACTATTTAATAGAATTCCCAAACAAGTCAGTGCAGAATATTATGCAGTAGTCAAACTAAANTGGAGTGATTGCAGTAGCAGTTTGCTTTGCCAACAGATTATGTGATGCTGCACAAGTAAACAGTTAGCACACAGTTCAATTTAAAACTTATAGCAGCACTTAAAATCAAAACACACTCTCAACAAGAAATTTGGCTCTTAGATGCAGCCATACAAAGCTCACAAACTCAAGAATTTTTTCTGAAGGCTTCTCTTAAAAACTTTTAATCACACAGATGAAAGGTTTGGAAGAGAGATTCTCCCTTGTTAGTTCAGGGCTGGAGAGTCTTTTAGACCACCACCACCTAAGATGCTACCAAGCACACAAACCCCTTTCCAAATTCCAAAAACCAAAGAGTGAACATGCTTCTCAATCAAGAACAGCTATGTAATGCAATGTGCAGAAACCAGAATAGAACAGGACAGTTTTAAACAATGAAAGCACAACAGGTCTAGTGCCTAAGACAACTCTAGAATAGATGAAGAAAGCAAAGAAAAGATCCAATTAGGAACAGCAGATCAGCATGCACGTGTGAAGTAGACAAAACTAAGAAAGTCAATCAAAACAAGCAATAAAAAGCAACTTAGAAAGGCTGGCATACAAATTGAACCTACCAATAGCTCTAGAGCAGATTAAGAAA
>NC_028351.1:23368694-23370158 GCF_000741045.1 Vigna radiata var. radiata | reverse complement strand
AAGAATTGCAGAACTGGTTGTTGAAAACATGTTTCAGATGCAAAATTGATCTTGTCCAATAGTTATTGTGTTAATTCAAGGCCAGTTTACACCAATTCATAGGCTTTTACTCAAACTTCACGTGTTCAGTTCCTCATTTTTCTTTTCATAATTTGCCTCTTTTGACTGATTAACTCAACTCTTATGCCTTTATTTCGTTTTGGACCAAAACGGTGATTAGCAAGCATTGAAACAAATTAGTTCTGCAGTTTAGAGAGTGTAACAAAAAACAATGGCTTGCAAAGACTCTAGGATATTGATTAAACGAGAAGCTTAGTATTGAACTAATTACCAAGCAGAACAGACACACACTATAAAAACATTCAAAGAAGTACCAGTTCGGTGTAGCTGGTCAAACAGAAGACTGATGCTGCTGTAAGCATCTCGCACCCAAGCTCAATGCAACATTTCATAGCTTAATTGGGGTCACAAGCAGATTCAACTTTTAGCTCACAGAATTTAAAAAGTGCAACACAATTATATGTAATGGACAGCATCAAAACTCAAGACAGCTTCAAATAAATGAAATGACATTTAAAACTGCTATTGAAGTCTGTCATCAAGCTCATTCACTTGAATGTCACTACTTATGATGATGTACAGATCTTACTCAAAGCCATAAACTCAATTGAATCACAGTTAAACTCAGATTTAACTGACAATTAAAACAAAGCAACACGACTTTGACATAACAGAAATGGATTTCTCAAGCAAAAGACTCAAACACTTGGATTCACCGAATAAAATGATCAAAACAAGACTCGATTCAAAGCACAGAACGACAAAAACCTATACACATCTTATCATATTTTGGAAACCTAAGAACATGAAAACAACTTTCACAGAATAGGATGCACGAAACTCAAACAGATAAACAATCAAGACAGTGAAGGCAATGCGATGAACAACACGGAAACATTAAGAGAAATTGCACAAGATACTCATAATCAAAATCAAAACAAGACAAAACGCGAATCAAAATCATATGAAACTCAGACAAGACGGAATCAATAAAATACGAAACAGTGAAACTAAGAACAGAAACAGAGACGAAATCAGAGATCGAAAGACTTATCTCTTGAAGCCCGAGGAAGAGAACTTTGCTCTGAATACCACTTGATACGACTCTCCATTGCTTGGTTGAAGTGAGAATCCAAGAAGGCAGAGTTCCAGCAGGTGGCAGCGGAAAGTTGATGGATCTGGATGGATGCTAGTGGCGGCAGAGAAGGAATGAGGTGGTCCTAGCTTCAAGCAGCCTCCATTGTTGGAAGAAAGCTAAGAGGTGGAAGAGAGTTGATGGAAAGAGTGACTTTGGTAAGCATTTGCTTGGCAGAGATGAATTTCAGATTGAAGAAATTTCTCATAGATTCCAAAGTGATTTACAAGCTTAGCCTATGAGATTTTATAGATCAATCTCAAGGCCAC
>NC_028351.1:23365254-23368244 GCF_000741045.1 Vigna radiata var. radiata | reverse complement strand
AGAAAGCTTTATTAAACACATGTAAAATATGCTAGGTGCCTATGGAAAAGTAAACACTAATGCCACCCCCTTTTATGATAGGCACACCCCTCTTTATGTAGAATTGTCCATTTTACCCTTCACCATGCTCTTGGGGTTGTTCTTTATTTGGTGGCCTTGGGCCCCGTGTATCAATACCTCACATAATCAGGTTTTCTCATTTCTCACATGAATCTTGCTTAGCATCAAAATCACAATCATGAATCACTTACTCATCTATTCACACAGTTAATGAACCATCAATCTGGATATCAACATTCACACATTCTCAATCATCATCCACAATCAATCATCAATAGTAAACAACTCATCATGCAATAATAGTGAACCATTATCCAAATAAGTGTACAAGCCAAGCATAAACTCAAACATAAATGTAACCTATACTACTAATTCAAAGTACAAAGAAAAAGAAAAACAAAAATCCCTGTCATATGCTGGCATCCATTAGTAGATGCTCTCAGCGTAGATCCTCATCTGAGTCGTCATCATCCCATCCTCCTGGGCATCCTCAAAGTCTTCATCTTCCTGGTCATTGTCCTGTCCTCCTGAAGTTCCAACAGCTCCGGACCCACTACCATGTGCCTGTCCCTGAGGCCAAGCCATCACACTACGGAACTCGTCCATAGTCCACTTGTGCACTGGTGGTTGGTCATAAAGTCCTATAATCATCTCGACAGTGGCCACCTACCCTCTGTAAAGGGACTTCATCCTCGCCTCCATCATAGACATGTACATGTCTCTCATCTGAAAAGGCTCAGGCTGCTATGCCGGTGCACCTGCAGGCTCATCCTCCTGCTGCGCTACTGCCCTCCTAGGACATCTCCTAGGAACCGCTCCGGCTAGCTCGTCTTTTCTACAATACTGATGAAAATAGGAAGCATCAATAGCTCTCCTTGGCCTTTCAAAGGGTGGAACTGAAGTGTCCACTCCTGCCTGTTGACACAAGTATGTAATCAGGGACGGATGTCCCAGTGGTGTCCTGCTACTCACAGTGTTGGCGAAGCTCAAAATCTCACTGGTAATCATCTTACCAACGTTCACATCCATCCGCATCAACATACAGTAGATAACCAAGATCCGATGTAAAGTGATATCAGAAACATGAGAGCATGACTGGATGTTGGCATGAGTAAATGTCATCCAGTATTTAGCTAGGGGAGTTAAATCTGCCCTAAGGATGTTCACCGGTGCTCCGTTAGGGTTTTTCTGAAAATGCCTCCCAGGGTTTAGTTTCAAAAGATTACATTGTTCCCCAAGTACAAAGGGTTTAGTTCACCATTATCATGGTGAAACTAGATGAAAATAATGAAAGAATGGAAGAAATAACCCTAAACTTGGTTGAATGGAGCCTAAGCATCTAAGGATCCTCCTCCAAGGTGTGTGGAATGGCTCTGGACGTTTCTCTCTGTCAAAAGAATCCCTTTCTAATTCGCACTAGGGCTATATATAAACCCAAAAAGATAACACATAGATTACAGAAAGATTTACAGAATCTAACTAAAAAAACATACAACCGCCCAAGCGCCTAAATTCACCGCTCAGCGGTTTGCCTCTTGTCGCTTTGACCGCTCAACGGTCAGTTTTACCGCTGAGTGGTTTCCCTCGAATCTCTTTGAGCGCTCAGCGGACCATTCTGGCGCTCAGCGGACCATTCTGGCGCTCAGCGGCTTGCTTGACCCTTCTTTTCATCATTTTTCTCCTTCTTTAATGGGTCTAAGTCCACCTTACTTCACTTCCATCTTTAATTCATCTAAAAACCCTGCAAAACAATGCAAAACAAGGATAATATCGCTAAAACCAAATTTTGACTCTCAAGAGACTCAACTAAGTGTTTTACTTGATTTAAAGCTCATTCTAAGCCACAAAAGGTGTGTTTATTATCAAATTTAAGCATGAAAATAACGGTTTTTAAACTGTTATCAATAATATTTATTATGATTTTAATTGTTGTGATCTATAACTAAAACTCAATTCTCATAAATTATTATTATTACTATTATTATTTTCGATGTGAAATTAAAATAATATTTTAAAGAAAAAAAAATTATTCTCTTTAAATTTCACCCACAAATCTTTCTTATATTTTATAATATATAAAGATGACAAGATAAATTTACACAAATACATAATACAAAAAATATAAAAAAAATGTAAATCTTATCTTAAAATATAATGGTAACGAGAGGTTATGGGAGGTTTTATAATGGAAAAAAGGAAATAAATGGGCGTGAGGTTGAAAAAGAAAACGTCGAATATCCTTAGAATTCGACATATCCTTTGTCTTTTTTTCAAACTCTTTGTCTTCTGGCTGATAATTTGTACATCGAAGCCCTGTGGAATTCGACATATCCTTTGTATTTTTAAAGCTGAGAAGTTGAGAAGTTAAAAACTCTAGATTGTGAAAGACGTTTTGAGAATTCTATTGAGACATGGCTTCTTCTTCATCATCATCAAGAAGGAAAGAGAAGGTTGACCGGATTATAAGAAATGCAAACCCATCTGCATGGATAAGTGATGAAGAAATTCGAGGAAAGTTTGGAGACATATAAAAATTGTAGTTCCTCACAAGTATCTGGACCTGCAATTATTCAAGAAAGCAGGGTTACTTTTTCAAGAATGGATTGCATATCAAGGGATTACTGATTTTGTCCAGATGAAAGGAGATTGCTATCCAAATTTGGTAGAGGTTTTCTGCACAAATGTTGACAAATTGGCAAGTGTACCAAATCGTACAAGTAATATAAATGGTAAGACCAAGTATCGTTTTCCCAAGAGANTCGAANGNCTTTCTCGTTCAAGTGAATTAAAATAATAAGACTTGAAAATAAAAATTAATAAATTGGATTTGAGAACAAAAATATTAACATGCAAAATAAAGTTGATTCAATTGACAAAAGAAAACGATGGATGAATGGATGTTGTTGGGGGTTTACAATTTCATCTAATCC
>NC_028351.1:23359947-23364669 GCF_000741045.1 Vigna radiata var. radiata | reverse complement strand
AAATGGAAGAAGAATGGAAGAGCAAACCCTAGAAAAGATGAAAAGGAGCCTAAGCATCCAAGAGATCCTCTCCAGAGAGCAAAATTAGGTATGGTCGTTCTCCCCTGTCAAAAGAATGACTCTGAACTCGCAGTAGGGGTATTTATAGATGAGGAGCGCATCAGAAAATAGGCCCAAGTCCAGCGAGTCACCGTCGGGCGGTTTAAGTGTGCCGCCCGCCGGTTTCCTATAATCCTCCAAACCGCCCGCCAGCAATCACCACTGCCCGGCGGTTTCCCTCAGGACCGCCCAACGTCAATCGCCATGCCTGCTCCTCGTCCTGGACCGCCCGGTGCGTCGACTCTTCAAATCTTCATTTTTCTGCTCTTTTCTTGAGTCAACGACCTGTATCTTTAACTCCATTCTTTACTTTTCTCAAATTAGCTACAAAACAATGCAAAACAAGCATAAAATCGCTAAAAACAACTTTTGACTCTCTTCAGACTCATTTATTGAGTTTTGCTTGATTCTAAGCTCATTCCGAGTAGTAAAGGGTGTAATTTCGTCTAAATTGACATATGAAAATAACTCTTTTTCAACCTTCATCAACACCCCAAACTTAGAATTTTGCTTGTCCTCAAGCAAAACAAAACAAAACAACACACAAAACACAACTTGGCTTTATATTGTTTCATCCAATGCCTCAACAATCTCAAGGTACATGACAAAACCACTCAATTCAATATCCTCAGTGAAATCCAGAGATTGCACAACAGATGTTATACATTATGAATGATCAATCCACTAAGCAAAAATGCACTCATGAAATCAACAGTTCATACCAAACAAGTGTTTCACTCAATTACTCAAGTGTTTAAGGTGACACTCCAACTCTCAATTATTCACAAGTCACATGAAACAAAATTGCCATTCATCTCAAACGATCAACATCTTTACATGCAAATGCCATCAAAAGGACTTTTCCAAGGCTTGTAATGAGGTTGGGCTAACAAGAAAGAATTGGTTTTTCTAGAATGAAAAATCCTTGAGTTAAGAGAGCTATCAAAATATTTAACATTTAAGCACGACTCCCTTCCTCACCAATCTCTCTCATTCCCAACTTTTTCCCTTTTCTTTTTCTTTCGCATTGAACTCTTCTTGATGCTCTTTTTTTTTTCTTTTCTTTTCTTTTCCTCGTGAATTTTTCTTTTCACACATTTGAGCTCAATGCTTTTCACTTGCTTTTTCAATTTTCCCCCGTACAACCCCAAACTTGAACCTTTTCATCACATACAATTAAGCTCATCCCAACTCAAGGTAAAGAATTTCAAAACAAGGGTTCACATACTGTTCAAGGTTAAGGTTCAAAAAGGAGTATAATATTTCAAGCATTTTGGGTGAAAATTTGGCTAGAGAAGGGTTTTCAAAAATGGCCTTGATCATATGACATTCACATGCAATTCAATCGATCATCAAGATTAAGGCAATATCAACCATGTTTTCCTGTGAACAATACATGCAACAACAAAAACTCTGGAGCTCAAAATCTCACACACATGCTTCCTCACACAAAAATCATTCATACACCATGCCTAGAATCATGACCACAATCATAAATTCATCACCCATCTATTTCCTGGATAACATCATGCATTACAACTCAATTCTCATCCACATCAAATGATCATCAAATAGATTCATCATGCACATCAGTTAGCCCAACATTTTCAGAACAAGTAGTAAAGCCAAGAGTACACACCAAAAATAAAAATTCAACCTATTCTAAGAATTTAAAATGCAAAAGTGTAAGAAGAAATATAGGTTGCCTCCTAGTAGCACTTGTTTAACGTCACGAGCCTGACCCAAACTTGGTTGGCACTTGTCAATAAGTGCACTTCCTTCCACCACCCATCAGTAGGTGTACCGTCTGAATATTCTTCAGTGGATACCAGAAATTTAGCATCCCTCAGTAGATGCTACCCAAAATTGTTCAGAAAATTCAAAAGGTACAAGTTCCAATGAAAATAAAACAAAAGACTGAAAAAGAAAATTGTTCATAAAAAAAAATACAAAATTTGATTTCCAAAGAGTTCAGCTCTTCTTCTTCACGTTGGGATCTTCATCATCCCACCGGCTCACTTTTCTTCGGTCTACCTTCTTGAACACTTTTGAATATGGTCTTTGAATCTCCATCATTCCTTTTTCCTTCAGCTCCTTTACTATCCATTCCTTTTTCTTAAATCTCACCTTGCTCCCTGGTAGGAGTGGATCTTCTTTTGGTTTTGGGTGAATGTTCTTCTCCCTTTATCCTCAAGCACCTGCAAAACACAACAGTTGTCATAATAATCATTACATGCTATGCTCTCTTCTTGTTCTTCATTCATCTCTGGCTTCTCGAATGTTTTTCTGTTTACTGTCTTGACCTCATCCCCTTCACGGCCAGTATAGAGAAATAGATAATTCAAATCTCTCATCATTATTCTTTCATCATGAACATCAATAAACATCTTTGATGTTGCCATGAAGGGTCGCCCCAAAATTACAGGATACTCCTCATCTGTTTTAACATCCATGATAATAAAATCTGCTAAAAACTCAAGACAGTCTGCTCGCACAACAACATTTTCCACCATTCCCACTGGCACTTTTTTAGAACCATCAGCCATTGTGATAGTCAAGTTAGAGGGTTTCAACACAAGTCCACAGATTTCCTTCAAAAGTTCCGTGGGTATTAAATTGATGTTGGATCCAGAATCTATCATAGCTTCCCCATCTCAATCATTCAGGGAACATAACAGTGCTAAACACCCCGGATCTTTAGCTTTAGGAGGATAATTACTCTTTTGTGGTTGAACAACACGATCCTCTTCTTCATCAGTAAGCTTAATTTCATCATCCTTGTTAATTTTGATTCTTTCTGAATAGGGAAGAATCTGCTTATTTTCTAAAGGTAACACGGTCACTTCACCCACCTCTGTTTCCTTATAATTCTCATCTTCTTCATCTTCACTGCTCATGGGTTCAAAGAATTCAACCATTAACGTCTCCTCTTCTTCACTGTTCACAACATGGAATGGTTCAATATCTTCCTCCCAACCATCCTGACTATCTGCGTCCCAACCACTCTGGCTTGTAATAATCTTGCATTCCCTGTTAGGGTTAGCCTCAGTGCTAGCCCTAAACTGGTTTTTCTCTGTAATTTCTATCCTTGTTGC
Organism: Vigna radiata var. radiata; assembly: GCF_000741045.1. Classification (NCBI taxonomy): domain Eukaryota; kingdom Viridiplantae; phylum Streptophyta; class Magnoliopsida; order Fabales; family Fabaceae; genus Vigna; species Vigna radiata. Next base: position 23,361,475 of record NC_028351.1, on the reverse strand, counting down.
CAGTTGCCCAATTTGTGACTCCAGTGATTTAAAGTTGGCCTGATTGTTATTCACCTGCTGCTCATATCTTTTGTAGAAGTCATCAAATCGACTACTCAAGGTCCTGACAGACTCAGTCAAATTACTCACTTGCTGCCACAGAGGTAACGGTTGTTGCTACCGGAAGTTTCCTCCTTGTCCAGAAGAAGTATTCTGGCTTTGCCCAATACTTGGATGATTTTTCCAACCTTGGTTAGAATTACCTTGGTTGAAATTTCCCGGTTTGTACTGAAAATGGGCCCCCATATAATTCACGTACTGCTGCATCTCCTATGTAAAAGCACATTGACCATTAATATGGTCATTACCGCATAAATCGCAAAGTTGTTGTGCCTGGGAAATATTTCTGAGCCCCCAAGGAAATTCAGAGACGACCTTTAGCAACTTGTCCAATTTCTGGCTGAGGAGGTGATTTTGTGCTGCTGCAACGTCTTCAGTCGGAAGATGTAAAAGTCCTACTTTTTGCGTGCCCCTCTCACTCTGCGACACTTCATTTAGAGCCATCTCTTCAATCAAGTTGTACGCCTCATCTTCTGTTTTTCTATTAATACTGCCTCCAGCTGAGGCATCTAACATCATTTTAGACTAAGCGCGCAAACCTCCAAGGAACGCAAGCAAGTATGAAGCTTTATCAAACCCTTGAACTGGGGTCGCCCTCAATAATCCTTTGAATCTATCCCATGCTTGCCCAAGTGTTTCCTCCATCCCTTGTTTGAATGAAGAGATCTCCAACTTCCCTTGATTGACCTTTGGAGGTGGGAAGAATTTAGTAATAAATTGTTGGACCACTACTTCCCAAGTCCTGAATGTTCCCTTTGGGAAAGAATTCAACCAGTCTTTTGCGTTTCCTCCAAGAGAGAAAGGAAACAAACTAAGTCTGACTCTATCGTTTGTCACTCCAGTTATCTTCACTATGTTGCAAGTTTCACCAAAGACTGTCAAATGCTTGTAAGGATTTTCATTTGACAACCCATGGAATTGGTTGTTCTGGACTAATTGGATGAGCGCCGGACTCATCACCATGCTGGTTGTATTGTCTGTTGGCACTACAATGCTGTTAAAGTTCAAAGGGCCAACTGTATTAGCTGTGTCCCCCAAAGTGCATCTGGGAGGAGGTTGATTGGTCATCTCCTCAAGATCTAGTTCAAAAGTCTCAAGTGAAGAATGTGAAGTAACTTTTGGAGAAAGAGATCTCTCACACGAAGGACGTCTCTTTCTCCTCTCGTCTGGTAGACCTTCTAGCAGAGGTTGTTGGTTTTTCCTGCTTCTAGTATGTATTGTTTCTTGCATACACAAGAAACACACCCTAAAAGCACTTTTATATAAAATTAAAACAAAACACAATAAAAGAAAAATAAAACAAAAATAATTACAAACAAGTCAAATTCAATCAATTCACACTACTAGAAAAATAAACCTCAAGTCCCCGGCAACGGCGCCAAAAACTTGTTGACAAATTGGCAAGTGTACCAAATCGTACAAGTAATAT
>NC_028351.1:23286994-23359082 GCF_000741045.1 Vigna radiata var. radiata | reverse complement strand
AAAGGAGCCTAAGCATCCAAGAGATCCTCTCCAGAGAGCAAAATTAGGTCTGGTCGTTCTCCCCTGTCAAAAGAATGACTCTGAACTCGCAGTAGGGGTATTTATAGGTGAGGAGCGCATCAGAAAACAGGCCCAAGTCCAGCGAGCCACCGTCGGGCGGTTTAAGTGTGCCGCCCGGCGGTTTCCCATAATCCTCCAAACTGCCCAGCGGTAATCGCCACCGCCCGGCGGTTTCCCTCAGGACCGCCCAGCGTCAATCGCCATGCCTACTCCTCGTCCTGGGCCGCCCAGCGGTTTAAGTGTGTCGTTAGGCGGTGCGTTGACTCTTCAAATCTTCATTTTTCTGCTCTTTTCTTGAATCAACGACCTGTATCTTTAACTTCATTCTTTAATTTTCTCAAATTAGCTACAAAACAATGCAAAACAAGCATAAAATCGCTAAAAACAGCTTTTAACTCTCTTCATACTCATTTATTGAGTTTTGCTTGATTCTAAGCTCATTCCGAGTAGTAAAGGGTGTAATTTGGTCTAAACTGACTTATGAAAATAATTGTTTTTCAACCTTCATCAACAAACCTGAGGGTTCTGAATGGCGTCATTCACTCAAGGGTAAAAGGTGCTAACATTACTATTGACTATAATGTTTAGTCAAATATTGTTGGATTGAAAGCTGAAGGTTTGGATTCTCATATCCATGACTCTGACTCAAACAGATGGCTAACAAAGAGAGCTATATATATAAATTGTTTAAGATATCCAGGAAGGTACAAGGTGGATAAGCAGTACCTACATGATGGCTTAAATAAGGAAGAGAAAATTATTGCTTATGTCCTAACTTGGCTACTGCTGCTTGGAAGATTTGTCGAGGACAGAATGTCAACAAAAGATGTATTTTTGTTGAATGCTATCAAGACTAGAATCTCAACCAACTGGGTTGCAGTACTAAAAGACCACATGATCGGTGCACGAGATAAATATGCACACAAATTTCCATATGGAGTATTTATCAGCAAGGTGCCGATACTCCAAGGAGTATATGTATCTGAAGAAAACAGACTTCTGTGCAACAAGTCACAAGAAATTGGTATACCAAGTATGTTTTCTATTGGGTTGAAAAGGACTATGAATGGATGGTTCTTCACTGATGAGCAACCTATTGGAAGTCCACCTACTCATGATGAAAATCATACTACCTTCATTCCACAAACTGATTTTGAGAAATATGTTGTTGATCAATTTAGGAAGACGTCTGAAAGGGATGAGAGAGTTGAAAAGAATCTTTTCATAATGGAGAAGAAGGGAGATGTGCTAAACAAGCATGGCATTGGCTCTGAAATTGAAGATTCTGATGATTAAGATTCAATGGAATCTTCTTGATAATAATCGGGACTACTTTTCTAAGTTCTTTTTTTCTTATTTTGTAATCATGGCTATTAAGCCACCTCTGGTTTTATGTAATGCTTTCGGTTTTATTTTAAAATGAAGATTTATTTTAGTAAACGATATGTGAATTGTGAATGTTGATTGCATTGTATCTGGACTAACCCTCAATCTAGTTGAGAAGAGAAGATTATGTAGTTATGATATTGATCAAAAATTGATCACTGGTTAAAAGTGCAAATTTTAATACACTACTAACTTGAATCTATTAAGGAAGAAGTAAAAAGAAAAAGTTTCATGTTTGATTTTAAAGAAAAAAGAATCATAAGAGTGTTGCCTTTTGCTATCGGCGAAAGAAAAAAATGTTGAATCCCTATCGAATACGACGTTCTATTGATGCTCTGGTAAGAGCACATCATTAATGCTCCCAACTACTTAAATTTCCTTAATGTCCCAGCCCCACAGCCTTCGACGTTCTATGGGAGGGGAAAAAAAATCCAAAAGTACAATACTTTTTGATATTGGCGAAAAAGGAAACTTTTGGCTTCAAATAGTACGTCTAAGCCCTTTCAAATTCGACATAACCTTTTCAATTGATAAGAAAAAAGAGTAAAAGAAAGGCGCACTGTTATAAATATTTCCCACCAGAAAACGTAGAATAGTTTGGGGCTTTGACGTTTTACTTAAATATAATGTCGAATTTAAATTGTATTTGAGGTGGAATCTTTTTTATTGAATGTAAAAACATAACACAATCTCACTATTTCTTCGCGCTTTCATTTCTGCTTGAACTTTGTTCTTCGAGGACGAGTGCGATAAAGAAAGAAGGTTATTTTCAACTCTAGTTCTCGCATACCTTGGAGGACTAAATACACAGTCAAAGATGATGTTGGACGCCTCAGCTGGAGGTGACATAAAGAAAAAGACTGAGGATGAGGCCTATGATTTGATCGAGAGTATGGTTGTAAATGAACAAGAGACTTATAGTGAGAGGGGTGCACCAGTGCAGAAGAGGGGAGTTTTGACTTTTCCTGTTGATGAAGCTATGTTAGCTCAAAATCATCTTCTTACTTAGAAATTAGATAATTTAACGAAGATTCTTTCTCAACTTTCAAAGGAGATTAGGAATGTATCTCAAGCTCAACAACTTTGTGATTTCTGTGGAGGTGACCATATTAATTGTCAATGTGTTGTGCCAGAAGTGATACAACTGGAGGCAAATTATATGGGTAACTAGTTCCAATATAGGCAAGGGAATTTCAACCAAGGCAACTCTAGCCAAGGTTGGAAAAACCATCCTAGTATTGGGCAATCTCAAAATAACCGATCTAGGCAAGCAGGAGGCTTCCTTAACAACAGACCGTAGTCACCATCACCTTTATGGCAGTAGGTGAACCATTTGACAGAGGCTGTTAGAGACCTAAATGACAGATTTGATAAATTTTTGAGGGTTTATAAGTTTCAACATGCAAGTGACCAAGCCAGTTTCAGATCTTTGGAGATGCAAATTGGTCAATTGTCAAAAAGGGTGGAAACCACAGAGAAAAAACAATTTAGGGCTAATATTGATGTTAACCCTAAAGAGGAGTGCAAAGTTGTTGTAACTATGAGAAAAAGGAAAGCAGAAAAGGAAGTTGTTGAAATTGAGAGTAGTGAAGAGGAAGAAGAAAAGGAGATTATTGAGCTAGAAAGTAGTGAGGATGAAGAAGAAGAAGAAGAGAGAAAAGATGGTCACGATGGGTCGTTTAAAGAGAATTTCAATCAAGTGATTGTGGTACCTTCAGTGATTCAGCAGAGGAAGACTAAAATATTATCTTGGAGATGTGGTAGATCTTGATGAAGAGGAACAGGAAGTTGTTATTCAACCTAAAAGGAGAAAACATCCGCCCAAGATGAAGGATCCAGGGTGTTTGACTCTTTCGTGCGTTGTTAATGATGTTGATGTAGGAGGAGCTATGCTAGATTCTGGATCTAGTATTAATATGAAGCCTAAGCATTATTTGAATAAAATTGGAGGGCTAATATTAAAGTCATCTAATCTTTCGGTGACAGTGGCGGATGGTTCTACTAAAAAGTCGCTTGGTATGGTGGAAGATGTGATTGTTCGGGTTGAGCAATTAAAGTTGGTTGACTTTTTAGTCATTGATATGGAGACGGATGAAAGGATTCCATTAATTCTGGGAAGACCTTTCATGACAACTCCAAAAATGCTTATTAGTATCTATGACGAGAGGATCATGTTAAGAAATCAAGAACATGTGTTGTTGTATAATGGCTCTAAAGAGAATAATGTGAGAATAAAGAAGAGAGCCAGACACAAAAAGTCCAGAAGAGATGCTGCATCAAGAGAAAGAACAGATACTGATACTGATAGTTGTAATGTTTTGCAGGTACCTAAAAGTGAAGATATTGATAAAGGATGAACAATCCATCTTGAATCAATAGAAGACTCACTCCGACCGGGTATAAAGGTTAAGTATAAGAAGAAGGAGTGGATAGTAAAAGAACTGAAAGAGAAATGAGTGGTGGAGATTAAAGAGCCACATTCCAGACGTACCAAGCAAGTGGAAAGAAGGAAGCTGATGAGTTAGTGCACTGAAGACACCATCGTGAAGGAAAAGACGTGATTTGCTGGAAGACATTATATGTGTTGTAAAACATTAGTTTTTTTTTTTTTTTTGGACATGTAATTTTTGGATATTTAAACAATTTTTAGGTAGCATCTACTGAGGGATGCTAATTTTTATGTATCTACTGAAGGATACAGGTAAGTACACCTATTGAAAGGTGTTGGGAGGCACTTACAGATGAGTGCTAGAAGGTTTAGGTCAGGCTCATGACGTTAAACAAGCGCTAGCTGGTAGGCAACCCAGTTGATTATTTTTTTCTTGTTTTTAACTATGTTCTAGTGCATTATAGGTTTGCATGTGCATGTGAGAGGGGAAAGGTATACTATATAAAAATTAAAAGTTGAAATCAAGTGTTACAGGTTTGATCACGCAAAGGCTATCAAAGAAGAAAGAAATTTTTTTTTAACGCTCACCGCTGAGCGGTGGCGGCGCAGACCCAACACGGGTTTTTTAAAAGCTTAGCATTTTGGGGGTTTCTGCACTTTGAAAACTCTTCTCTGGATTTCGCCCAAGCGGTCTCTACGAACCCTAGCACCTCTCTTTCAATTTCAAGTGCTTTCCAAAGGGTTTTCTCCACTTTTCCTATCACTCACTCACAAAAATCTCATCTTTCAACCATTCCATTATCAAAAGTTTGGGGTTTTTGGAGAGAGCTTTGCATTGGGAGGCATTTATCATCAATTAAACAGAGTCTTGCAAGCATTTAGAGGATCTCCACTCAAGTAAGTCATGAAATTTCATTCCTAGGGTTTCTAAAATTGAAATTTGATGAAGAACATGTGGAGGAACATGAGAAATTGGGGTTTTTGATTTCTATGCATGATTTGATGAAATAGAAACCTTTTGAACCGATTAAACTGCATAAATTTGGTCTGGAATTGAGAAATTTGTGATAGAGTGGAAATTAGGGCATTTAGGAAGGGGTTTTTAAAAAACCCTTGACGTCGTCGCTAAGCGGTCCATTTGGACGCTGAGTGGTGGGCGTCAGGTTTGTTTAGTTGCTTGATGTTCTGATGCAGGGACGCTGAGGGGCCCTGTTTTTCCCTCAGCGGTGGACAGTGCTTGATTAGGAGAATAATTGATGATTTACTAACCTCTAATGATGAATCTCTGTGGTTTTATGAACTTTATTTGATGTAGGGATGTCGTTATCATCAAGGAGAGTGAAGACTATGGGAAACAAAAGGAAAGAGCCGGAGAGGCCGAGAAGATTCTATTCTCCTAGGTTCCTTTCCAGGAAACATGAGGAACACTTTGTGACTGTGCAGGAAAGAAGACTGTTGATGGAGAGGAAAGCTATTTTCATCCCAGACTTAGCTCCTCAGTTTGGAATGAAGATTGAGAGAAGGAATTGGGAGAAGCTGGCCATATATCCTGCACCAGCTAGCACAGAACTTGTGAAGGAGTTCTGCACAAATGCCTTATCTAGAGGAGGAGTGGAGATGGATAGGTTTACTAGTTATGTTAGGGGCAAGATTGTTCACTATGACCCTGACACCATCAACAGCTTCTTAGGCACTGAGTGGCCAGGTGAGCAGTGCCAATATTCAGCATATACAGGGGAGTTCATAGATTTTGAGGATATTGAGAGGGTGATGTGTGTCCCTGGAGGACATTTTCAGAGGAATCCGAATGGAGTTCCTATCAACATCAAGAGGGCAGATCTGTCTCCTCTGGCGAAGTACTGGATGGCATTTACTCATGCCAATATCCAGTCATGCTCTCATGTTTCTGATATCACCATGCATAGGATTATCTTTATCTAACTGTATGTTGAGGCAGATGGATGTGAACGTTGGTGAGGTCATTGCCAACGAGATTCAGAGTTGCGCTACTACTGTGAGTAGCAAGATGTCGTTGGGACATTCGTCCTTGATTACCTTTTTGTTCTAGCAGGTTGGTGATAACGGTTGAAAAACAGTTATTTTCTTATGTCAATTTAGACCAAATTACACCCTTTAAGACTTAGAACGAGCTTAGAATCAAGTAAAACTCAATAAATGAGTCAGTCGAGAGTCAAAAGTTGTTTTTAGCGATATTATGCTTGTTTAGCATTATTTTGTAGTGATTTTGATGAAAGTGAAGATTGGGGTTGAAGATGAAGGTCTTAGACTCAAGATAGAGGAAGAAAATTGAAGAAAAGAAGAGTCAAGAAACCGCCCGGCGGAAAAATTCACCGTTGGGCGGTCCAAGGAGAGGAGAAGGCACCTGGCGTGGGCACTGGGCGGATTTGCGATTACAGGCAAACCGTTGGGCGGTGGTCCCCTACCGTCGAGCGGTGGCGTGATTAGGGGCAAACCGTCGGGCGGCATAAGTGTGTCGCCGGGCGGTTGTCCGCTGGGCTTGGGCCTGTTTTCTATGACACTCCTCAGCTATAAATAGCCCTGTTACGATTTCATTCTCATTCTTTTGACAGAAGAGGGTGGCCAGACCTAATTTTCACTCTTTTGGAGAGGATCTCTTGGATGCTTAGGCTCCTTTTCATCTTATCTAGGGTTTGCTTTTCCATTCTTCCATTATTTTTCATCTAGGTTCACCATGACAATGGTGAACTAAACCCTTTTGTTGTTGGGGGAAACAATGTAACCTTTTGAAACTCTCTTTTATTGAAACTCTTGTTTATTTATATGATTCTTCATATGCTCTGATTATCAATTGTTGGGTTCTCATCTGCGCTTAATGCTTTTATCGTTTAACTCATTCGATAACTGTTGTTTGTCTCTATTGATACGGGAACGTACAGTACTGTCATGACCTGATGAGAAATTCCTTGATTAAGCAATATCAACCTAGGGATAGGGGGTAGGACGATCAATTATTTTTTGCTTCTGTTCTTAATGCATTATTAATTGCTAGGGGAGGCTAAGGATAGCAAGTCGTTAACTAGTAATAGGCTCTTTTTACCGAGGGATCGGGTTAAGGGTAGGCCAAGAAAGTTTGCATAACAATTAGATAATCAAGCACATTAAACAAGAGGAGTAGATAAGAGGGAGCGGATAAGATGCAATTGTAAACCCCCAACAACTTCATTCATCAATAGTCTTTTTCGTCAATTGAATCAAACACATTGCATGTTTATTTTCTGTCTTTGCATCCACAACAATTAATCTTTTTCTACAAGTCTTACGATTTTGATTCACACGAACGAGCCTTTCGAGTCTCTTGGGAAGAACGATATCGGGTATTACCGATTATATTACTTGAACGATCTGGTACACTTGCCAGTGAGTCAACAACTGGGGTGGATACTTCTATTCCACCATACGACAGGCCTAGGAAGGCCATAGATGCCTCTTATTATCGACAGTTATGTGGAGGAGACGAGGCAGCTGGAGTAGTACCTATGAGACATCCTAGGAGAGGAGCAGCCCAGCAGGAGGATGCAATCCTAGGAGAGGAGCAGCCCAGCAGGAGGATGCACCTGCACAGCATGTAGAACCGTTCCAGATGAGGGACATGTATATGTCCATGATGGAGGCCATATTGGAGTCTATCCGAAGGGGGCAGATAGCTACTGCTGAGATGATAGTAAGGCTGTATGACACACCACCGGTGCACAGGTGGACTATGGATGAGTTCCATAGTGTTATGGCTTGGCCTCAAGAGTAGGCATAGGTTAGCGGATCTGGAGCAGCTGGAGCACCAGGCATGGATGAGGAGGAGGAGGAGGATGACTTCGAGGATAGGGAAGCTGGAGATCAGGAGGACTCAGATGATGACATGAGTTAAGAGGGCATTTACTGATGGATGCTAGTGCTTAGGACAGGGGTTTTATCTTTCTCTTTTGTACTATGAATATTTAGACTAGGTTGAATTCTGTTGAGTAGTATAGGTGTTTGTGCTTGGCTTGAACACTGTTTTTGACTATGGTTTGACTTGATGATTATTGCATGATGAGTTTACTTGATGATCATTGGATGTGGATGATGATTGAGATTGTATTGCATGTTGATATACAGGTGAATGGTTCACTAGCTATGTGAATAGATGTATGATGATTTATGATTGTGGTTATGATGTTAAGCAGGGTGTATGAATGATGTGTGAAAAACCATAGTTGTGTGAGGTTTTGAGCTCCAGAGTGTTCATTAATATATGCGCTATTCATATGGAAGCATGAATGATATTGCCTGAGTCGTTAGATTTGATTGAATTACATGTTAGATTTGATTGAATTACATGCTTGTGTCATATGATCAAGGCCATCTTTGGAAGTCCTTACTAAGCCAGATTTTCGCCCAAAGTGATTGAAATTATGTGATTTACCCTTTTTTGAACCTTAGCCTTAAATAGGATGAAAACCCTTGTTTTGAAAATATTTACCTTGAGTTGGGTTGAGAATAATTGAATGGTAGTGAAAAGGTTCGAGTTTGGGGTTGTTTGGGGAAATTTGCAAGGCAAAGAAAGACATTGAGCTCAATTGTTGAATAAAAGAAAAAGCATGACAAAAGAAAAAGCATGAAAGATGAGCTCAATGTAAGAAATAAAGAAAAGGGAAGAAGTTAGGAATGAGTGAGATTGGTTAAGAAGAGAGTTTGTGCTTGAACTTTGAATGTTAAAATAGCTCTCTTGACTCAAGGATTTTGTGCTCCAGAAAAATCAATTTTTCTTGTTAGCCCGGCCTCATTATAAGCCTTGGATAAAGTCCTTGTGGTGACATTTGTATGTTAGAATATTGATTGTATTAGATGAAGGGCAATTTTGTTTTATGTCACATGTGAATAGTAGATAGATGGAGTACCCTCTTAAACACTTGAGTGATTGAGTGAAACACTTGCTTGGAGAGAATTGATAAATTTTATGATTACATCTGTGCTTAGTTGATTGATCATTCATAAGTAAAACACCTGTTGGAAAATATATGATCATGTGAACTGAATTGAATTGAAAGCAAGCATGCATCTTGATAAGATTCCACTGAAAATCTAAATTGAGTAATAACTTGTTGTGAGAAGAATGAATTGTGGGATTGTTGAATTATTTTGATGAAAAAGTGGAAAGCCAAGTTTTGTCTTGTTTGCTTGAGGACAAGCAAAGTTCTAAGTTTGGGGTTGTGATAACAGTCTAAAAACCGTTATTTTTATGCTTCAATTTGATATCAAAACACACCCTTTATGGCTTAGAATGATCTTAGAATCAAGTAAAACACTTAGTTGAGTCACATAAGAGTCAAAAGTTGTTTTTAGAGATATTATGCTTGTTTTGCATTGTTTTGCAGGGTTTTGATAAGAATTGAAGATGGAAGTGAAGTAGGGAGGACTTAGACTCAAGAAAAGAGGAAAAAAGGAAGAAAAGAAGAGTCAAGTTCACCGCTCAGCGTCAAATTCCAACGCTGAGCGCCAGTCTCGTGGATGAAACCACTGTTTCTCGCTTGAGCGGTAACACTGAGCGTCCTGCGATTAGGAGGCAACCCGCTGAGTAGTCTGCGACTTGGAGGCAAACCGTTGAGCGGTCAAATTAGGCGTTGAGCGGTGGAATGATGGGCTTGGGCTTAAATTTTGTTACTTTTATGCGCTGTAAATAGGCCGAGTGCGATTATTAAAGTAATCTTTTGGCAGGCAAAGACGTCCAGAACACTTCTACACTCCTTGGAGGCGGTTCCTTGGATGCTTAGGCTCCAACTTATCAAATCTAGGGTTTACTCTCCCATTCTTTCATTTAATTCCTTCTAGTTTCACCATGTCAATGGTGAACTAAACCCTTTGTTGTTGGGGAACAATGTAATCTTTTAAAACTCTCTTATATTAAAATTCTTATTTTATTCATATGATTATATTATCAATTGTTGGGTTTCTTATTTATGCTTAATGCTTTTATCGTTTAACTCATTTGATATAAAGATATTTACCTTTGTCGATACGGAGATGTACGGGGAAGTCATGAACTGATAGGAAATTCCTTGATTAAGCAATACTGCCTAGAGATAGGGGTAGGACGATCAATTGCATTGTGCTTCTATGTTATAATGCATTGCTAATTACTCAGGGAGACTAGAGATAGTAAACTAGTAGTTAGTAATACGCTCTTTTCGCTGAGAGATCGGGTTTAGGGTAGGCTAAGAAAGTTTGCATGACAATTAGATAATAAAGTGAATTAAATAAGAAAAGTAGATATAAGAGGGCGGATAAGATGAAATTGTAAACCCCAACAGCTCCATTCATTCATATTTTTTCTTTGCCAATTGATTCACTTGCATTTGCATGTTTATTTTCGTTTTGCATTCATACTACAAAGAGTATTTCTTTTCAAGTCTTATAAGATCAATTTACGTGAAAGATAAAACATAAGAGTCCTTTAGAAGAACGATACTCGGACTTACCGTTTATTTATATATATATATATATATATATATATATATATATATATATATATTGAGTTTAGTTAAACTAAAATATAATAATAGATAATGTTACTATAAATATTCAATGTATTAAATCTTTAACTTTGTAAATATCATGGACTTTGAGACTGTATTACTTACAAAATCAAAAACCATAAAAAAATGTTTTGGCATACTTAATGTTTAAGATGTCATTGGATCATTATAGGACAAATTAAATAAGTTTTTAGTATTTAAACTTTGATATAAAATTGGAATTTGTTCATGTCTCAAACTTTAATATAATTTAGTTTTATAACATAAAAAATAAATATATATAGTCCTCATAATCTAATTGAATTAAATTTTGTTAAAATGTTAAATAATGTTTTAAACTTATGTTTAAATTGTTTAGATCATTTGATATATTTTAGTTTAAATATAAATCCAAAACATCGTTTATCACAAAAATAATTTAATATTATTTGGTTAAAGTATATCTATTCGTTTTTTAAATTTGGATACGATACCAAAATATTTCACAGTTTGAAACAAAGACAAATTCTAATTTTACATATAAATTTAAGGATTTTAAATATATTTAACCAAATATCTTCTTCATAGCTTAAGAAATAAAGATGGTTATAATAATACATTTTTTTTTATCTTCTAGTATTAAAAATATTATCACTATTGACTTTATCAAACTTAATTTTATATTTATTATTTATTTATTTTATTAAAAATTATGATATTTTTGAAAGTTAATTATAATTGTAACATTATTTTCAAAAATTTCTTTCTTCAATTTACTCTTAAAAAAATCTTAAAATAAAAGTTCAAAGCTATCATGTTATATGCCACTAACTCTAAATTTAAATTTAATATTTTTAAAGAATTACCAACTGCTAAAAGTAACATTTATATGTGAACAAAATATTTTTTATAGAAAATTTTAATTATAACATAACATATTTATTAAATATATCTTCATGTGAAAACTTTTACAATTTATAAGCCAATTAGTTTTTGATATTCTTGAATATAAATAAAAGGAAAATAAATAAATTTTTTAATTATTGATACTTTTTTGTATGATAAGAAAAATAAACAAAAATACCTCCTTGGAGCATGAGTATGATGCATGGTCATGCAAAAGGAACCCATCATGATATGAGAAGATGGAATAGCCGAAAGATATAACATAATATCTTATGCTGGCACGTGATTCGGCCACGTGGAATCAGACACAGTGGACTCCATTCGAATGCAAGAAAAATATCTTCCGAAGTGAGAGCCTCAACCACTAGATATTTTCTCGATGTCCCAACAACTTAAAATGCCCACGTGTCGATATATGATTGGCTTTCCACCCTCCTCTAAACAGAATCGTTCAGATTCCACGTTTATTCTGATTTCTGTAATAGCTGGAGAAAGACTTATTAATTTTAACAGAGGTTAATTATGTCATTTGTTTTCTAATTTTATATTCGCTTCAAGTGATTAAATAAAGATTCTAGTGTTTTCTCAACGTTATTTTTTTTTCTTTGTTAATATTTTTGGTTTTTATGTTAAATAAAAATATTAATTAATGATTCGATAGCATCAAGTGGATGCATGAAGACTATAAACATGCTTAAGGGTAATTAATTTATATTATATTGCAATAGGAATCAAAACTTTTTTTTTGACAGAAATTGATGCATCGATAAAGTAGGTTGACAACGTGAAAATGATGATGAAGTTCGGCTTTACCTAATATACTTTCACGGTTCAAGATATTGTTTAGATTTAAAAAAAAAAAATTATCTAATTTTAGTTTCCTTTGTTTAAAATATATATTAATTTTCGTTTTTGTAAGAGCTATTTATTTTTTAACTAATTAAAGAATCAAAAGTAATGTATTTAATGTGTGCGTGCGTGTGAATATTTAAAGAAAAATGGGAAAAGCCTTTGTAATATTTATTTTATGATTTATTGGAAAAACAAGTTTTATTTCTAATTTAAAATTATGAAAGTTAAAAAAAAAATACTTGTAGAAGCTACTTCTAAACGAAAATTTCTTACAGGACATCACTAAATCAAGCTCGAAAGACTGTTAACGCAATCATGAAGATCACATACATACATGAATGTACATGTATGAGAATACATACTACGACATGACGTGGCAAACACTTTGCTAAGAAGCGTGAGGAAAATATCTTGCCACGCACACAACTTCTCTGTACAAAAGTTCTTCTCTTAGCTTCGTTTCGCTTCCTCTCTCACAATAACCGGCCACCACACCACTTATAAACCTTTTCTTTCCTTTTTTTCATCATAATTTTCAGAAATCAATTCCTGAAGTTCGTTTTCTCCATGCTGCATCCTTTCTCTTTCTAAATCAGAAAACTGTTTTTGCATCAGTTTATTCAGTCCGTATCTATATCGTCAGGTAAGCACAGCGTTTTGTTTTTTGTTTTTTGTTTTTTTTTTTTCATTTTTATTCATTTTTATGCGATTTTCTGCAGCATTTTTTCTGATTACATCGTGTTTTCGAGTTTTCCTGTGGTGTTTGTGTACATGTTTTGATTATTTAATGGATTTGATTGTTTTATTTTTTTTATTAGATTTGTGCTGTTAGTTTTCATTTTTCATATTATATATGATACATACAGATACGTGTATGTGTGCAAATATGTATGTATGTATATTCATGCTGGGAATTGGTTTGTGAAGATTAGATGAACTGTTCGACCATGAAGAGAATTGAATGATTATACCAGAAATTCTCAATTGCATTTACTTCTTTTTTTCGTTCTTGCTCTGTTTGATTGGGCTTTATGTATGCTACATTTTTTTTTTCTAATGCATCTTTATTCTCTAGTTTTGTTGTTGGTGTTTCTGTATGTTGAACATTGAAATGGATTTGACTTTTTTTTAATATGTATTCGATGAATCAGAGATATTATTTGATATTTTGGTGCTAGTTTTCATTTTGATATATTTTTTTCTCTTCTGAAAATCGATATATTATTAGGTGTTCTTCGAAATCGAAATTATAAACGATAAATTGAAATGATGAGAATTCCATGTTTCTAAGAGAAAATTTCAATATCATTGATTTTTCCCCCCTGTTTGATAGAAAACTCTTTGGTGTTTATATCAGCTACATCTTTATTTCTTTTTTTTATTATTAAATCTGGGCTGAATCTATGTTGTTATTAGATATTTTGGTGCTAGCTTCAATTTTATAATTTATATATATATATATATATATATATATATATATATATATATATATATATATATATATATAAAATTTATCAACTAAATTAAGTGAAAAAGATGGATTTAGAGAAAAACATAACTCTCTTAAAATTATTTCGAAAATAATTTGATACTCCCTCTCTCTCTCTCTCCTTTAGCAAGTTTCATTTGTTGACAAATCATTTATTTTTTTCTTAAAAAATATATTATCAAATTACGATTCCAACTATTTTAAACATATAGTACGATGAAACTTGCTACTGAACTTCTACAAGAATGAGTGAACATCACAAATGCTTAAAAGATTTGTTTACCATTTGTTCTTTATAGGAATCATGCTTAATTCGAAATTTAGTTTCTAAATTTAAGGCTCCCATATAATGGTTTCTCTCTGTTTTTTTATTTAATTGAATTTATATTTTTTTCTAATGGCTTCTTTATATTTATCTTTTACTTAATTGAATTCTTAACTTCAAAAAAAAAAAATCAATGAGACTCTTACTTTAAATTGATGTTTGCAAAGTGCCATGTGTTAAATCTGGTTTATGTTTTACCTCCGGATCTCTTGGTTTTTGCTGTTTCTTTTTTTTCCCTCCCTCCACCTCTCGCCATCTTGGACCACCCTTTTCCCCTTTCTCCTATTCTTCTCCACCCTCCACCTTCCATCACCTTTTTTTCTTTCTTATTCTTCACCACATTAACCCATCCTTTTCACCTTTTTTCCTTTCTTCCTCTCTCAGGTGTTCTATAATTCATGGGTTGTTGGTTTAAACTTTGGTTAATATGTTTGTTGTTAATGCGCTGATTACGATCTACATGAAATTTGAGTTCATGAGAGATGCGCATGAGATGTTTAAGGAGGTTTTTGGGGCATTTAAGACGATGGAGTGCGATGGGGTGACTCCTTTAGACGGTGGAAGAAGGTGATGGAGGTGGTGGAAGGTGGAGGGAGGTGCTGGGAGGTGGGGGAAGATGGAGGAAAAAAAAAACAGAACAAATGAAAGGGATTCTAGAGGTAGAAGTAACCCAAATTTGACACTTAACATTTTTTAAAGGATGTTAAAGGCCTAGTTCAAAAATGCGTAAATGGAGCACATTTTCCACTTCTTGTTTAACTCTTTAACCATAACCATGTTTTCAAGCCACATGGTGTATGTAATCTACCTTATGAAGTCACATTTCAGGAATGGGTTGACTTCACGATCAATAACCAGTTGTCTCTCTTCTCCGAACTTCTTTTGCTCTAAGCATCAAGCTTAGTTAAGAAAGGATTGCCAGCTTATGATGCTAAGTATAGGTAAACTCTTGGCATATCCACAAGCCTCCAAGGGATGAGATCAACATTTTGTACCAGACTCTACTTGTTCCTTGAGCAAGTAACTCTCTACGGTCCACTCGGGTGCACTAAGTTGTTTGACAACTCTTCTCAAACTCGGCTTGTGGGCCAATGCCAATTGCTTCTTCGAATGAGATTGACAAAGGTTCAAGTTCAATGTTATGACATTGTTGTTGAACGGTGTGCTCCACATCTAAAGTACTATCTAAAAGTGTCACGGCTTCCATATGATTGAACCAAGGGCACCTTCAAAGAATAGGGAGTGACCTTTAAGATATGAGGGTAGGGTAGCATTTCCATGCTGTCTTGGGATCGGCTTTAATGGTAATGGTAATTTCATCCATTTTAGGGGAACCTTCATTCCTCTTAGTCCTTGATTGTGGGCCTCTTTCAGATATACACAATAGTCTCACGTTACTTAAAAGTTGAACGTTGTTTAAAAGTTCAGGTCAAGAGTATCTTCCCTGTGAACCTCTTTCTTGGTAGACTCAAAAGTAATTGATCTTAACAATGCCATGTCACTCAACTTGTGGTCGGAACATTAATGTTGTTACAACTTGTGGTCAGAACATTAATGTTGTTTATGTAAATGAAAAAGTGGTTCTTTCTAAGACGAATTCCCATTCCATAAGCTCTCGATTGAAGGGGATGGAAAAATTGTTCCAAAGAAAAATCGTCGTTCCCTTAGCACTCAAATGAGAGTTTGTTCCCTTAGTCCTAAATTGAAGGTTTGCTTTGGGACTTCTAATAGTCACACATCGCTTTGAATCAATGTTAAAGATAATTTATATACACACCTTTAAAGAATAAGGAGTGACATTTAATATTCGAGCTTGGCATTTCCATGCAACTTTGGGATTGACTTTAACGGTAATGATAGTCTCATCCTTGTTAGGGAACCTTCATCCCCTTTAATCTGTGCTTGGGGGAGGGGGAAAGGGAGTCTTATTTTAGTACATTTAATAGTCTGCTAAAAACTAGAGGCTAAGGACAAGTTATATACATCTTTTTCTCTTATCTCTTTGAGATGTCCTTTTTAGGATAATATTGTGATGGAACTTTGAGCTCCAAAGTGAACAACACTTAAAATGTGGTGATTGACTTGAACAATGCTTTGTCAACAGATTTGAGATTGGAATATTGAGGCCAATTGTAAGAATGAAAAAGTGGTTCTTCCTAAGGTGAACCCTCATTTCCTTAGCCTGAGTTTGGGGAATTGAAAAAGTTATTCCAAAAATAAACCCTTGTTTCTCCTATCCCTTAATTGAGGCGATTGTTCTAGTATGTATAATAATCCCACGTCACATTGAAGTTGAGGCCAATGGTAATATATATATATATATATATATATATATATATATATATATATATATATATATATATATATATATATATATATATATACCACTTAAGAACTTGAATTTCATTGAATTCTAAAGTATACTATATCTTGAATTTAATAAAGGATTCTAATAAAGTTATTTCAATGTATTTGAGGTTGGAACATATATAAACAAGATATAAAATAATTTTAGATTAAGATAAAATTTTCTGTAAATGGTGTATTTGTGTATGACACTTGCAATAAATCTAATAGTAGATTTTGAGAAAATATGAAACAGTTAAAAATTCTTAGAAAATAGTATAATAGTTGGTAAAAATTATATGAGAAAATTGAACTTTTCTACGAGAAAATATCAACCTCATTGTTGCCTTTTGTTTTTCAAAACTGTTCTTGTTCTGTTTGATAGTAGTTTTCTGAGGTTTATATCCGCTCCGTTTTTATTTACTTAGCGTTCAATTTGTAAATTTCCCCTTCCGGTTCTGGTTCTGTAATGGAGATAAACTAGAAATCACCTTCAGTTTCAAGTTTTCAACTATAAGGAGTTAAGCATCTTAGGGGAATCTACACTAGGGAATAATTAGAATTTTCTGATACATGCATTGATTTGTGATTTCACTGGACATGTTTTTAGTGTTTATTATTTATTCGTATTTGTTGAAATTTCAATTTTGGTATACCAATCCTTGTTTGAGTACTAAGACGAAAATATGTGGGCATGCTAAACAGGAAATGTTGAATTACGATATTCTAATTCTTGATTGGTAGCCAGTTTTGGCTGGATTTGGGTTGTTGGTTTTGATATCAGAAGCAGAAAGAAATAAGAGTTGAAAGTGAAGGCAAATTTCTGTTTCAATGGCTGCTTCCAGTGAAAGATGGATTGACCGTCTTCAGTTCTCCTCCTTGTTCTGGCCTCCTCCACTAGAAGATCAACAGAGAAAGGTAACTTACAGTGTTTGATGTTTATGATAATATTTTAATTTAAGTGATCTGTGATTCAAATCCACCCAGTTCTATGTTAGTTTCCCTCCGTTTCACGTTTTAATAATAATAACAAATAATACTTTATTACAGCTATAATTACTTTTTATAATGTTCCACTGCTTCACATCAAGCTTATAGAACTTGACCAGTTAATGTAAAAGAAAGGAGGGAATCTTTCAGCCATTTTGGTTGCAAGGAAAATAACTCAATCTCTAAGGAAAGTAGCAAATATCATGTTTTCAAGGTGAATAGACATTGAGTTTGACTCTATCAAAGCCTATTCTTCAAGAAATGATCTAGTTTAGACATTTTTCTCCTTCCATTTTAATTTAGGTTAATCTTTTTCATAATTTTTCAAATTGATTGTAATTTATTTCTTTCTATTCAATAATTACAATTTTATTCTAAATAAATATTCATATTAGTACAAATTCTTTAATTGGTCAAAGGTGGCAGAGATCATTGTTCAAAAAAGTGTTGTAGCACAAATTACAAAACCAATTAAGTGTTGTAGCACTTAATATTTTAATTATTTATAGAAAAAAAAAAGTTTGAAGGTAGTTTGGTAAATTTTCCCCATTCACTAACTTATTTATCGTTTGGAAAATAATATTTTAACACCATTTTGACACTGCACACGTGTCAAAATATGGTTGGACGATTTCAAATTAAAATAAGTTAAAGTAATGATATATTTGGAAGAGAAAAACCAAAGTTTTTTTTTTTAATTTAAAATCGTTCAACCACATTTTGACACGTGTGTAATATCAAAATGATGTAAAAAAAATGGTGTTAAAATATTATTTTCCTTATCGTTTTCTTAATATATGTGAGAAACCCAAAACAAAAGATAAAATGAAGGAAACTGGAAGGAGTATCTATTTTTTAATTATATTATCTACGTTACATTCTATCTTTCTTAAAAAAATTACTATTTAAATTGATTTTTTAACATTGTTTAAATATTTTGAATTAAAATTACATTTATTCTCAATATTTTTTAAATCCATATTTTAATGAGCCATATTTTATTTTAAATTATAGTAATTATTATTATTTGATTTAAATAAAATTGTATTCATTATTTTTATTATGAGTATATTATTTATCTTCACAGTAAAATTAAATTTATGTTAGTTTAACTTTTAAGAAATTTTAATTTTATTAAAATAGTATATTTGTAGTTCTATAGGATATTAATATTATAATTATTCTACTAGATTCAAATTTAAAGACAATATTATTTTTATACTAAGTTTATTCATTCAAAGAATATAGTAAAATAAATGCGTACAAAACTTATTTAACCGGGATGTTTATTGTGGTTAAACTGTTAGTATTTCCTATTTTATTTAATTAACTCTTTTCTTCAAACATTGTGGTTTGATTACCGAATGCTTTAACTTAATTTATTCTTTGTATTAGACGTGACAGCCTTCAATTAAAAAAACAAAATAATTAAAGAACAAACTTCTCTTTTTGGAGTCTGTGACAGAGGAGAGCACTGTTATTTTAACCTTGATTAAATGGAATATGCAGAGTTTGTTTGCTGCGAACCCGTTAATTTTGATTGTCATATATATATATATATATATATATATACACTGAAATACAGATAATATAAAATATATTTTTAATTCTTAAATTTATTTAGATTTGTTTATAAATGAAATTTTGATATATATTTTATTTTTAAATTTAAAAATGAAAAAAAATATTTTTTTATATAATTATGTTAATTTTGTTTTTGCGTAAATTAGAATTGTTTATCTGTTTAATATGTTTTTTTTTAATGTAAGTTAGGAAACAAATTTAATATATAAAATTTAAAATTAAGATAAGTTGGTTAAAAAACTATAGAAATTTATTTTAAAA
Organism: Vigna radiata var. radiata; assembly: GCF_000741045.1. Lineage (NCBI taxonomy): Eukaryota > Viridiplantae > Streptophyta > Magnoliopsida > Fabales > Fabaceae > Vigna > Vigna radiata. The sequence continues at coordinate 23,339,964 of NC_028351.1, read as the reverse complement.
TTAAGAATAAAATATATTAAAATTTCACATACAAATTTCAATTTCATATTAAAATTCAAAAACTAAAATCATATTTAATTCTTTTTATTTTATTTTCTTAAGAAAAATGTAAAAATCAGCACATCCACTGTTACACTAACTTTTTTATATTAAACAGAGAAGCTCAATTACTGAAGTCAATTATTAGGATTAGGAAATAAGTTTTTTTCGAAAACTATAATTTATATGTTCAAATCTTACCGGAACAGGTGCAGAATTTTGATCCGGACAGATACCCCAAAACTGAAAAAGTATCACTGGCTTTAATATCCTATTTATCTTTGATCAATCACGAATTTACTTTTTCTAGGATAAATTATTAACTAGGTCTTAAACTATTTTCTTTTAACTGGGCCTTTCACCTTGCAATTTTTTTAATTGAATCTCTTAGTTTTTTTAAAACTATATTAAATTATTTGTAAAAACTTTTCTTAAATTGTCATTTTCGAATTATCATAACCAGTTAGAAACTATCTCAAAGGCATATTTTTCTATGGACTTACTTAAAAAATGTGTTTAGAACTGATTTAAAAGTTTTCATTTAGTACAGGGACTTATTTGGTAATTAAACATGTGCTTCCAAACTACTTTTTTAAATATTTTACAAAATCTGTCTATTTATTTTGTGATAAATTGACCCGTAGTAGTTTACTCCTAGACACCAAACAAATTACTTTGTTGGTTCCGGGACTATTTATCAATTTTTAATTAGGTCTTTGTATTATACTTATTTTTTTTAATTGAGAAAGGTAAAAAGTATAGTTGAAGAACCTGGTTGAAAATGCTATGCCGAAATTCAACCCCTAGTAAGTAGTCCCGATGTTGTATATGCATAATGCAGTACTGTACAAAAGGACGTTTTTATTAGTACTCTGTTTTTTTATCAATGCACAGGACAAATGTAAAAAATGTGGAAAGTACTATTATATCTTCTTTTTTTAATTTACTAGAAAAAAAACATGGGTAAGAGTCCAAATTCACACATTGGCTCATTGAAAGGTTTGTCCTCCTAACTTAAACCCTTTAAGGACTCTTGTCAATAATATTAGTCTACACCATAAGTTAAAAGAGGTTCAAACATAGGGACGTGATTGCATTTACATGAGTGGGGATGGTGGAAAAATGTATACTTTGAGTAGTTACTTTAAATAACAGCTCTCTCTGTCATGGATTAATAAGTCTGTCATGGATTAATAAGTCTTTCACATTTTTATCCAATAAGGGTTTTAACTTACACTTGGATTCCTAACCTTATAGTCATGAGTTAGAGTCTATTATAGTGAGAATTATGTTTCTGGGATATATCATTCCACGGATCACCCAATTATGTTTAGCCGGTTTTGAGAGGTTTAGTTTAGATATTGTTTGTGTGTGGTATATGAGGTTTTGAAGGATGAAATGTAAAGGTGCAGCAGTAGACTGGAGCTATTATGTTCTGTAATATGATTGACATTTCATATAATTAACTATTGGAATAAAAGTTCTACCGAGAAAATATAAGTTACAAAAGATAATTTCAGTTTTGTTTAGTCCTATTCTCCATATTTTGTGCTGTCCAGTCCTTTAAAATTTAATGAATCAAATGGAGCCTAAGATAATGACAATGTATAATGTGTGACAGTTTTTTCCATTTCAGTCTATATGTCATACTACTAGTCAGAAAGCAGCAGCTTTTCAGTCATTTGTAACCGAAAATATGTGTTTCCAAAATCTACGTATAAGCTCTTTAATCTTAAATATTATTGTTTTCTAATGTACTTCCTTCTGATATATATTTCTAATTTTTGTTAGGACCAAATTGCTGCGTACGTTGAATACATTGGTCAATTTACATCAGAACAATTTCCTGATGATATTGCTGAGGTATGGTAAATAAATACAACTGTATTTACGTATAAACTGGAAAAGTGGGTATGGTAATACATATTTTCTTTTAGATTCAATAAAAATATTGTGTTTTTACTTATGGAATCCAGGAGTTTGTATCAAATATACTTACTGGTTTGTGTTGCTTTGACAGTTGATCCGAAATCGATATCCATCGAAAGAAATGCTCCTCTTTGATGATGTTTTGGGTATTTATTCTTTAATATTAGTTTTAATTTTTATTTACTCAACAATAATTTATGACTATTGCTTGCCCAAATAACTTATTTGTTCATCCAGCGGTACTTGTCCTTCATCATCCTGAGCATGGGCACGCAGTTGTGCTTCCAATCATTTCATGTATTATTGATGGTACGCTGGTCTATGACAAGACTAGTCCTCCATTTGCTTCTTTCATTTCTTTAGTCTTCCCAAAAATGGAGGTATAATCCATTGACTTGTATTTTGATTTAGTTTGTACGGAATTTAAATTCATGGAAAAGTAAGTTTCTAGTTTGTGAAATGCAAACATATGCCACTTAATTGAAACCAGTATGATTTTTAATTCTGATTGATTTAAGTATATAATTTATTCAGCTTCAGCATCTGCAAAGATGTTCCCTGCAACCTTTTGATTTTTTCTGTGTAACTTTACAGAATGAATATTCAGAACAATGGGCTCTGGCATGCGGAGAGATTTTGCGTATCTTAACTCTTTACAATCGCCCCATATACAAAACGGAAAGACAATGCTGTGAAGCTGAAGGAAGCAGTGGCGGAAGCCATGCAATGACTAATTATTCCGTATATGAGGAATCTGGGCGTAATTCTATGTTGCAGCAGGAGAAGAAGCCTATAAGACCCTTGTCCCCGTGGATTACTGATATATTATTGGCTGCACCTTTAGGCATTAGAAGTGACTATTTTCGGTGGTGAGTATTTTTCGTTACGATTACAAATCAATTATGGCTTACTTCTTTCAATTCAGAAGATGATATTTGCTGAGTCTCTTTAGAAAAGTTTTACCATAAATGCTTCCAAGAAAGAAAAATAAGAAAAAAATTAAATAAGATTTTTCGTCAACTAAAATTAGTTCATACACTAGTTAAAAATACAAATTTAGAGAAACTGAGACGACTTACAAATTAGTTTACGTAAAAGCTAATTATATGTTATGGAGAAACTCATTTCATCATTTTTTGTTATTTTCTCCTAAAGTGCTTAGGAAAAAATTTGTTCAAACATGCCTTTTGTTATGTATGTTTTAGCTGTGAAGGCAAGTCCCAGGGCATTTATGGTCCTGGATGTTTCTGTTCAAAGTTCACCCTCAAAAACAAACCCAAATGTATCTATTGACTCGTAAGCTTTGGTAACAAAAGTAAACAGTCAGTCACATTTTTGTTCAATTTTGAACCATGGTTTGTTGGTGTGTTTAAGTTATGGAGTATAGCATAATCAAGTTCAGGGGTAAGCAATATGTTTTTTTCTTTTTCTTTTTTTTTTTAATTTTGTCAATAGCATTTACTGAACAACTTTCGTACTGTGATTTAGTCTCTGATTCTATTGGTTTGATTCTCTTGCAATTGTAGCATGGTCTATAAATTGTTTGATTATATTAATATGGTTCAATCAAATGGTTTAGATATCTTGTTTCCTCTTTGGCTCCAAGTAAACTTCTGCATAAGTTGATCCAAATTATCATGAATTAACAGGTGCAGTGGTGTTATGGGTAAATATGCCGCAGGAGAACTCCAGCCACCCACGATTGGTACGTTATGCATTAGATAATCAAACTCAACTTCTTTTGTATAATTGATCCATGAAACATCAAATAAAATTTGACTTTTCCATACCTTTTTTAGTTCTTACGAAGTCCTCCGATGTTATTCAAGTGAAAACCTTGTTTCGACACAGTTAGTACAGGTTGGAGATCCACATGGACTAATGATATAGTCAAAAGAATGTTAATGTGTTGTTACAAAGATTAGTGGAGATTGAATGCAAAGTCTATTAAGAGTATTTAGTGATATTCATGTGACTATATATTTGTAATGGTTAGGGCACCCTTATAGAATTCTAACGTGACTATATTTGTTACGGTTGAGCACCCTTATAGAATTCTAAGAGTTATTTTGAGTCTATAAGAGAGCCTGAATATACTACGGAATGTATCCCAAGCCAAAAGGAAAGAAAGAAAGGAAAATAGTATAAAGAGTGAGAACAGTTCAGTCCCCAAATTATCTTCCTCTTTCTCTAAATTTTACACTACAAAAAATTGCACCTTTGGAAACCACAAAGAATGTATATAATTGGACGCGCAACCCTCATTCCATAAATATGTATCAACCATATTTGAGGGGGATTTGTTATGATCCCACACCAAGTACAAAATGGGCGATGTTCTCCTAATAAGGCTTTTTCAGTTCTCACCTTAAAAGCCTAGTAAGCCTAAATTCACAGTGTACTCATGTTTGATTCCTTCATTTCCAATTTTTCACTGAATGGAAGTATAAAAAAGCATTGATGATGATTTTTGTTTCTGTTAAAAAAAAATTATAATAGAGAAGGATCTTTTCTTAATTGAGTTTGTTTTTCCTTAGTTTCTGCACGTGGTTCTGGGAAGCATCCTCAACTCATGCCGTCAACTCCAAGATGGGCAGTTGCTAATGGTGCTGGTGTTATATTAAGTGTTTGTGACGATGAAGTTGCTCGATATGAGACTGCCACTTTAACAGCAGCTGCTGTCCCTGCCCTGCTACTTCCTCCTCCAACAACAGCTTTAGATGAGCATCTTGTTGCTGGATTACCAGCTCTAGAACCATATGCACGTTTATTTCACAGGTTATTCTTAACTCAATACCTCGGTAGTTATTTTGTTGTTCCTTGAAGGCACTAGCCTGAGCAAATTTAAATACCAAAATTGTCTAGATATTATGCTATTGCGACTCCTAGTGCAACTCAAAGGCTTCTTCTTGGACTGTTAGAAGCACCTCCATCATGGGCTCCTGATGCACTTGATGCTGCTGTGCAGCTTGTAGAACTTCTTCGAGCTGCTGAAGAATATGCTTGTGGAATAAGGGTAAGCTTTATAATCTTTAAGCAAATTCTAAAGAAGACATGCTTAAGAATGTTGAATAAACTTAAATGGGGTAGTCGATGTTTAACAGAATTTGTTTTTATTCGGTTAAGAGAGAAAAGGTCAGGAATTAGTGGTTTTTTTTTTTTCTTTGTCTTAATTGTAATAATTGGCAGAGCTTAAGGCTTGGGATTGGGAAGCCAAATTCCAGTCCGTAAGTTCAGGTTGTATTGTTTAATTCAATATGAATAAGAAGTGAATCAGAATATTCAAAGCTAAATATCAAATACACAAATTAAATACTAGTTTTGTTTTACGTGATTAGATGCATTTAGTACGGTGCATTAAATTCTCCTTAACACTTCTTAGGGCACTTGTTATCAGGGTTCTGATCTCTACACATTAGACAATATTTTGAGATGAAAGCATTGATGAGTTCAATATTTCGTCATTAAAGATTTTCTCGAGCACCAAGTTAGTGTTGCAATAAAAATAAGCTGAAACTGGGTTCATAGAGAGAACAACAATACAAAAGCCTTTTCTGACAAGATTGGGTTGACTACATGAATGAAATGATACCATTGTGCTCTGTTCTTTTATTGTTCCATTGTAAGAAAAATGAGGAAAATTTGATGGTGTACAGTCTGAGTGGTATGTAACATTAGAGCTAATATCTAAATTTGCAGGCTGTGTGACATGTAACCTTATGGTTGGTGCAAGTCACATGGACTGTGCATGCTGCAATGTGGGCAGGCAAAGAAAGCAGATGAAGTACACAAATTTGCTTTTATTTTTTATTCTTCTTTTGTAACCTCTGAAAAAATGCAGTATATAATAGAGATATGCACTGGTGATGGCATAGTAATATGCATTTTGATGTTTTCATCTGCAGTAACCTTCTGAAAGTGAGAGCTTCAATCGAATTGACTGATTTACTTTTTTTTCCCTTCTCTGTAATTGTTAATACAGCTCCCTAGAAATTGGATGCATTTTCATTTCTTGCGAGCCATAGGGACTGCAATGTCCATGAGATCTGGTGTAGCCGCAGACGCTGCAGCGGCATTGCTTTTCAGAGTACTTTCTCAGCCTGCTTTACTTTTCCCTCCATTAAGGCAAGTTGATGGTGTCGAAGTTCAACATGAACCTTTGGGTGGCTATATTTCTTCCGACAGAAAGCAGGTTATAACAGTCTTTGCAAGTTGCCTCATTTTCTTTTTCTCATTTTTGTGATGCAGACATAATATTTATTTCTTGATCAGATTGAAGCTGGTGCTGCTGAAGCCACTATTGAAGCTACAGCCCAGGGCATTGCCTCAATGCTGTGTGCTCATGGTCCAGAGGTTGAGTGGAGAATTTGTACCATATGGGAGGCTGCTTATGGCTTGATTCCATTAAATTCTTCGGCTGTGGATCTTCCAGAAATTGTGGTCGCAACACCACTTCAACCTCCCATACTCTCATGGAATTTGTACATACCCCTACTAAAGGTTCTGGAATATCTTCCTCGTGGAAGTCCATCTGAAGCGTGCCTCATGAAAATATTTGTTGCTACAGTGGAAGCTATTCTTCAGAGGACATTTCCAGCTGAGTCTATTAGTGATCAAAAAAGAAAAACAAGATACTATTTTGTGGGCTCTGCCTCTAAGAACCTTGCCGTGGCAGAACTTCGTACGATGGTGCATTCACTTTTCTTGGAATCATGTGCATCTGTTGAGCTTGCTTCACGCCTACTATTTGTTGTCTTAACTGTTTGTGTTAGTCACGAGGTCCAATTCAATGGAAGCAAGAAGCCAAGAGGTGAAGATAATTATTTGGAGGAAGTTATTGAGGATTTACTTGCAGTATCTGAAAGCCAGAAAGAAACAAAAAACCGGAAAATGAAGAAGCAAGGTCCTGTAGCAGCATTTGATTCTTATGTTCTGGCTGCTGTTTGTGCTCTTGCCTGTGAGCTTCAGTTGTTCCCTATGATTTCGCGAGGAGACAATCGCTCAGTCCCCAACAAAGTAGAAAAGATAGCCAAGCCTGTCAAAATAGATGGATCTTCCCATGCATTGCAGAAATGCATAGATTCAGCAATACGCCATACCCACAGAATTTTAGCAATTTTAGAGGCGCTATTTTCATTGAAGCCGTCTTCTGTTGGTACCTCATGGAGTTACAGCTCGAATGAAATAGTTGCAGCAGCTATGGTTGCTGCACATATTTCTGAACTATTTAGACGGTCAAAAGCTTGCATGCGTGCTCTGTCTGTTTTGATGCGTTGCAAATGGGATGATGAAATCCACTCTAGGGCATCGTCATTGTACAATCTCATAGATATTCACAGCAAAACTGTTGCATCCATCGTTAACAAGGCAGAACCATTCGGAGCAACCTTAACTTATGCCCCTATTTGGAAAGATCCCTGTGGTAGTAGTAAAAGACAAATTCAGTTTGAAAATAATAGCCACCTTGAACCTGGGCAGACATCTACTTCATCCTCTATACATTCATCCTCCTCAGAACTCGGTAAAAGATGTGACAGAACTTCATATTCAAATGAAGCATCTGGATGTACCTTTGGAAAAGGAGCCACAAGTCTCGCATTTGATGCTTCTGATCTAGCCAACTTCCTAACTATGGACAGGCATATAGGATTCAATTGCAGTGCCCAAATTTTTCTTAGATCCAGGCTCGCAGAGAAGCAAGAGTTATGTTTTTCTGTTGTATCACTACTATGGCAGAAGTTGATTGCATCTCCTGAGACTCAACCTTGTGCAGAAAGCACTTCTGCTCAACAGGGGTGGAGACAGGTACTATTGCAGTATTATACTTTTACAACTACAATCCTCTTTGCTTTTCTTAATTGTGAACCATTTGTTATACTCTATTCTTCTCGTGCCAGAACTATGCATGTTTTTAATATATAACAAGTTCTTTTTATTATGTTTTTGGAGTTACTAGTGAAAAGAAAAGACTACTGATGATTGGAATTCATAATAGTAATGCACTGACTCCAGAAGAGTGTATCTTTATTCCACAGGCCATACATGAAAGCATCACCAAATAGCTTACACAGCTACACAAAATAAAATCTGAGTTGAAGATGTTAAAAGATTCTTGTTTGAAAAAAAAAAATTAAAAAAGGGGAATAATCTGAATATATTGATATCTATCAATTATTTTCAGCTTTTCACGTGACCTGTCATAGACTTGTAAAGCTTCAAAACAGATATCAAAGCCATAATTCAAAGAAAATAGAGCCTTATTTTGATAATTGTGAGCAAGAGAGAAAATGAAACGAAGAGTATCCGATGAATGAGATATTTGAAAATGAAAAGCTAATTCTAGTAATTGTCAGATATATTGCATGCGTAAATTCATAGCTGAGAGCTGCAAAAGTCAGCTATTAATAAACTCCATGATTGATTGTCATGATTATAAACTGTATATAAGACAGCTACAAAACTAACAATCTCACATGTTTGTGTGGATTAAATGCTCCTATTATATTCTTATTTTCCTCAGGAAAAAGGTCCAATATTAATCATTCGGTGATTTAATGTGATGTAGGTTGTTGATGCATTATGCAAGGTTGTATCTGCATCACCTATGAAGGCAGCTACGGCAGTTGTTCTTCAGGTCTATTTGTGTTTTTATGAAATGGTTACATAAATAATGACTCTGGATATGGACTTTTAGCCTGGATTGTTAGTACTGTTAATTTCTTAATGAACAGAAAGTTTAAATATCAGTTGCAGAAGAGCTCATCTAACCAGTGTTCTAAATCAGCTTCCCTTTCCGAAATACTTTTGTTAAAATTACGTACTGTACTTGTTGCTTGTCAGGCCGAGAAGGAGTTGCAGCCATGGATTGCGAAAGATGACAATCTTGGTCAGAAGATGTGGAGAATCAATCAGCGGATTGTAAAATTGATCATTGAACTAATGAGGAATCATGATACTTTAGAATCATTAGTAGTCGTGGCAAGTGCATCAGATTTACTACTACGAGCAACTGACGGAATGCTAGTGGATGGAGAAGCTTGCACTTTACCACAGCTTAAGGTACCGTGTTCATACATTAGCTTATCCATGTAGTTTCAGAGTTTCAATGTCTTTCAACCAGAAACTTGTCTTCATTTCATGGCCCTATGGCAGTAAAAGTTCTTTCAAAATTAAAGACACGAATGTTTCTTCTAAAATTTTCTTTCTTCATGTTATTTAATATTTAATTCCATTTTTTATATTTAATTCGTTTTGATAAATATATAGGCTTAAAAAATGATTTTTTTGCAGATAAATATTTATCAGTATTTTACTTACCTATTCATCAATTCCTTGTTCCTTCTTCTTCATGTCTTAACATGAGAAATTATAGATTTTTGAGAAGGTAATATTTATATATCTCTTTCCCTGGAGGTAAAATAGCAATGTTATATGGAAGACTTTGTATTAAAAGCAATTATATATGAATGTAAATTTATGCAACATAATGTGGAGTTATGCAACCTTTTTAATGTTATCTGGATTATCTTTAAGCTTTTCTAATATTCATGCTTCAAATTTTGGTAAAAATGGCAAGCTATTGGAAGCAACCGCTAAAGCGATTCAGCCTGTGATTGAGTTGGGAGAATCTGGATTCGCAGTGGCAGATAGCCTTTCAAACCTGTTGAAGGTAAACCAAACTTACCTCATTTGAACTGAGCCTATACTGAATGAAAGTTGTTAGTTTAACCTCAAATCTGGTTCTAATTTACAACTGCATATGAACACAGTATATGTTATCACAATCAAGAAAAAATCAAGATATAACAGAAAGGATAACAAAGGCCTGCTGAAATTATTCTGTTGTTATCCTGAATTTTTAGCTGTTTGTGTCTGTAAGCGAAGAAACACAAACACTTTTAAATGGTAGTATACTAGCATCTTGTATTGTAATTTATTGTGTTTATAATTAGGGGAATATGTGTTTACGTATACCGTTGATCAAACTTGATTTTGGTCTCTATCTTTGAAAAATGAGGAATTAATCATCAAATTTTGAAAAACTATGTGAATGTAGTCCTTCCTTTAACTTTGTGACAGTAAAAAAGTCTCCGCTAAATTCACATATTTTCAAAAGTTGGAAGAATAATTCATTAATTTATAAGTGCGGAGACTAAACTCAAATTTGTCAAAAAAAAAAAATATAGGTACTCAAATTTTTTCCTTATAATTGATTATGCTCATTTTCAAAACATCGATTATCTTTTGATTTTAAAATTTTTATTTCATGTTAATTTGAAATTACTTTATACAGTATGGTTCTGTCATGTCTTGTCTAAATTTATATATCCACAACTGTGCATGTTGTGTACATAAAATAGAATGGTTTACCAACCTCCTTGCGTACGTTGACATGCAGTGTCGCCTACCAGCTACAATCAGATGCCTTTCTCATCCTAGTGCACATGTGCGGGCTCTCAGTACTTCTGTTCTTCGTGACATTTTGCATACTTGTTCGATTAGATACAGTCCTAAGAGACCGCAAAAGAATGACATTCGTAATCAATACTTCAATTTGGATGTCATTGACTGGCGAGCTGACATTGAAAAATGCTTCACATGGGAAGCTCACAATCAGCTTTCAAATGGAATGTCTACTGAATATCTTAACACAGCTGCCAGGGATTTAGGCTTTGCAATTTTATCTGAAATTAAGCCATGTGTAACCATTTAGTCTATGCATTTTACCTGTAAGTAGAATTGCAAAAGGCGCACTTTCTCACACTCTTTTATTGGTTAAAATTTATTGAAGAACTCAAAACTGTAAGTTTAAGGTCTTATTTAATGAATCTCTCTTCTAATGTTGTAACTTTTAACAAATTCTGACTAGTACGAAAGAGTGTCCTTGAAAAGGTGTCTTAGATAGTGTTACTAGCGCTACTCTTATCTCAAGATTTGTAGAAAACCCGATGTTATTTATGTGTAAAAACTTAATGTTTCTTCTAGTTATGTTATTTTTTTTTATAAAGCGAGTAGGATATGTAAAAAAATTAACAATATTTATATTAAAATAAATATATTTATTTATTTTTAAAGTTGAAATTAAAATATATTAAAATTCAACAAAATTTTAATTTTACATCAAAATTCAAAAATTAAAACTATATTTAATCTTTTAGATTATGTTATGCATTTGAAATATTTTATTTGAACTTTACTGATATTTTAATTATCAAATTTTAAAAATTATATAAACACATAAAAAATAGTGACATGTTATATTAGGAAGATCTTCATGTCATAGCCAGCTAAGGAAGGTAAAATAACTTTGTTTTCTTTATGTTAATAACTTTTCTTTCTGTAATTAAAATATTCGAAAAACATACGTAGAATTATACTAGTTGTTCACATGGTCATTTAACAAACAAAACCTCCGAATGTCTTAGAGAAATCAAAATAAAAATATTTTTTAGGGGCTAAAATGAATTTTTTTTATATTGAGGATTGAAAAGCAAAATATGCAATTTTATCATGATCAAGAGTGTCCTTTTTAAAGATGGATTTGAAAGAGACTCAATAGATAGATTTGAGTGAAAATAAAATTAATGGATTTAAAAGTGAAAGTGAATAGATTTGGAGTGAATTGATGTGAACTTTATGATAAATATGAATAAAAAAATTTAATAGATTAAAATATAAAATTATTTTTTTTCTTTGTAGATATTATTATTATTATTTAATAATGTTGTTATCTTTATTATTATTATTTATTTTATATATATTGTTAGATATATTATTTTTATTTTATATTTATTTTTTATTTATAGTTTGTTGTTATTTCTTATTTATATTTTGGGCTTAGTTCATATTTCTTCTATTATAAATAGAGGATTGATAACGGTATAAAAATCATTATTTTCATACTTAAATTTGATATTAAAACATATCCTTTATGGCTTAGAATGAACTTTAAATCAAATAAAACACTTAGTTGTGTCTTGTGAGAGTCAAAAGTTGGTTTTAGAGATATTATGTTTGTTTTACATTGTTTTGCAGGGTTTTAAGGTGAATTGAAGATGGAAGTGAAGCAAGGTGGACATAGACCCATGAAAGAAGGAGAAAAATGATGAAAAAAAGGGTCAAGTGAGCCGCTGAGTGCCAGAATGGTCCGCTGAGCGCTTAGAGTGATTAGAGGGAAATCACTCAGCGACAAAACTAACCGTTGAGCGGTCAAAGCGGCAAGAGGGAAATCGCTGAGCGGTGAACTTAGGCACCTAGGTGGTTTTTTGTTTTTATTAGCTAGATTCTATAATATTTCTGTTATCTTTTTGGGCTTTTATATAGCCCCAGTGCGAGATTCTTTTGGCAGAGACCACACACCTTGGAGGAGATTTCTTGGATGCTTAGGCTCCTTTTTATCAAATCTAGGGTTTGTTTTTCCATTCTTTCATTATTTCATATAGTTTCACCATGACAATGGTGAACTAAACCTTTGTTGTTGGGGAACAATGTAGTCTTTTGAAACTCTCATTTATCCAAATTCTTATTTATTTCATATGCTTGTCATATACTTGTTTATCAATTGTTGGGTTCTCATCTTTGCTTAATGCTTTTATTGCTTAACTCATTCAGTAAAAGTTGTTTGTTTTTATTGATAGGGGGACGTACGGTTATGTCATGAACTGGTGAGAAATTCCTTTATTATGCTAATACCACCTAGGGATAGGGGTAGGATGATCAATTGCATTTTGCTTCCGTTCGCATTGCATTATTAGTTATTAGGGGAGGCTAGGGATAACAAGTCAGTAATTAATAATAGGCTCTTTTCACCAAGGGATTGGGTTAAGGGTAGGCTAAAAAGTTTGCATAAAAATTGGATAAATAAGTGAAGTAAATAAGAAAAGTAAATATATGAGAGTGGATAAGATGAAATTGTAAACCCCAACAACATCATTCATCCATAGTTTCTTAAAACCAATTGAATCAACTACATTTGCATGTTTATTTTTGTTCTTTGCATACAAACACCAACTTAATTCTTTTCTCAAGTCTTACACGATTTGTTTACATGAAAAGTAAGGCCTAAGAGTCCTTTGGGAAGAACGATATTGGGTTTACCAATTATATTACTTAATAACGATCTGATATACTTGCTAGGGGCTTAACAAGGATCCTATATGTCTATTTAACACAAGGGAGAATAATCTCATACATAGTTTTTCACTTTATTCAACATGGTATCTAGAGTTTAAGGCTCTTGAGGAAAAAACATATGGTGCCTCTACCACTACACCCACCGCTACCGGCGACGGTGTTATCTACTGTTGCCGGCGGAGCCATCGTGTATCGCTGCCACTATCAGAGTTCAAGTTTTGACCGACGATCATATGGTTTTGATCGTCTCGGTCAAACGACCACCATGTCATCAAAGACGCCTTCATCGGAGCTCCTACACGCTCTAAGTGCCTTTTGATCTCCTCCCTTTTTCCGTCGTGCATGGTGGCATATCTAGTAGCAATTCAGAATGTCGAGGTCGCACGTTTTCCTCTTTCAAGTTCATCATTGCACGTTGATAACACTCTAGATTTGCACATTATTCTTTGTTAAAAACCATTTTTTAGATTTTTTTAGCTTTTAATTTGTTAGAAATAGGATATTTTAGTGTAAAAAGATAAAAAAAAAGGATTTTAATAAAAACTTGGTTAATTTGCACTTTTTTAGTTAAATAATATAGGTTTTTAAATAAATAGATTCTTTTTAGAAAAAAAAAGTATTTTAGAAAACAAAATAAAAATATTTTTTAGAATAGGTTATTTTTTTTTAGTAATGTTGTTTTAATTCTGCAATTTGATTTTTCTCTTATTTGGACTGTTTTGTGCAGAGGTGAAGGGAGATTAGTGGGTTGATGTTGCAAAGTGCTGATGTACAAAATTGGGCCGCAACTTGTTTGGGCCTAGACCTGGAAAGAAGGGGTTGATGTGCTACTGCCACTCTGCACTTGATGTTCAATTCGACCAACGCCTAAATTGCATTTGGGCCCTGGAATGCTACTGCCATACTCTGGTCATTAGTGCAACGGTGTCGTTTTGGAGAGGCTGAAGTTGTTTCCTTAGGGGGGTCATTCTCGTTCACGATTTTTTATGGGCAGAGAGCATCCATGTGCTAAGGTAGAATGAAAGAGAGCTCCTTCAAAGTTAGGGCTTGGTTCGAAAGCGAGAGAATGAAAGAGGAAGAGAAGCTTACCTTGTGCCACTTACCCGAAGGAGGTGCCCGGAGAAGATGACCGGCGCTGCCACGTGGATGATCAAACGGCTAGTAGAGAGCAAGGAGGCAGAATAAAGAGGACCGTTGGATCAAGGTGAAGCCGGAAGCGTCAAGAACAAGTTTCACTTTTTCCTTTTCTTTCTTTCAATTTTTTTTTTCATTTGTTTCTGACCCTATAAAAGGAGTTTTATAAATAGAAAAGAGGGAGACTGGAGAGACCGAGACACTCGAATAGATACTCTACAATTTTTCATTTTAGATAGTTAGGGTTTTCCGTTCTTTTGGAGCGCTCATCACGGTCGTGACAACCCGCGGTGGCTCCGATTGCGCTTTTCGTACGGTAAATCTTTGTAATTTTCGTTTCTTGTTAATAAAATGTGTTTTTCTTTGATGTTTCTCTGTGTTAAGTGCTTTACTATTCCGTTATGTTAATTGTTTTCGTTTCTGTGTTCTTGTGATTGTGTTTTTGTGTTGTTTTGATAAAAATATGATTTGAACTCGGAAATCTGCATATTTTGAATTCCGAAGCACAAGCAGCAATTGATGATTTGAAGCAACTTTCAGAAGCACCACAACAGTTGAATTGCACACTGTCTCTAATGTTTTGCATGGTTTGCCTGTGGTGCCTGATATATCTCTTAACTTTGAAATGCTGGATGAAATTTTTGTTGTGCATTGTTTAGAGATACCTACTGATGGGTACTCTGATTATAAGGCACTGTTTCCTTATCACTTGCTTGAGGATATGATGAAGGATTCTGATATAAATGCACAGGTTTTCTCTGAACTGAATATTCCAATTGATATAGAGGAGGTTCAATCTCATTTTAATGTTTTTGATATGTTTAAATTTGAACTCATAGAACCTGCGTTGAATAGTGTCCCTGTCATGCCTGCATTATCACACTTGTGATTCAGCACTTCAAATAGAACACATTGACATACCTGTGGCTGTTCATGATTGATAACTCTCCAATTTTGCATTTTTTATGTGTCTAGAAGTCCTTGTTAGTGTATTTTAGTCTTTAATTGTCTAGAGTTAGGTTAGTTTTAGGTTTTTCTTTTATTTTCTTTAATTTTGTAAAATTGTAGTTAAAATTAGGATTTTAAAGGTTTTTTTTAGTATTTGTCATAAATAGGAAATTAGGTTTTTTTTTAAGAAATTCTTTCTTTCATTTTTATTTTGATAAGCTTTTATTTCTGAATTTTTTTTAGTTTTTTTTAATTCTTGATTAATTTTCTACATATTAACTGGGCTGATTTGGTCAACAAAAGAAATGTTGGGCCGCTGCCACTGCAATGCTTGACTGTTGTCACTGTTGCTCATTTAAATGGGCTGGTATTTTAAGATGTTAATCGGGCTGTTGATTGAAAGTGAAGTGGGCACGCTGCTTTTGAGATTGGGCTGGCAGACTTTGCGCTACACTTTGCATGGGCTGACAGCACTTTAGAGCAACGACGACGTCTGGTGCATCATTGCTTCCTTGGGAGTAAAGCTCGAAGACATCTATCATTTGGAGAAAAGCACACTCGAGAAAGTTTTGGAAGGGAGAAAGCTTCTTTAGAGCTAGGGCTGAAGCAAAGCGGAAGAACGAGAGAGAAAAGCTCCCAATGTTCAAGTCACTTACCCACCGGTGCGGTTCTGACCGGAGCTGACCGGACGATGACCGGAACTGCCACGTCGGATAAAGATAAGGAAACGTCCAGAGCAAGTTTCTTGTTCCCTTTTTACCTCTTTTATTTTCTTTCTCGACCCGATATAAAGGGCTTCTGCTTTGTACATAGATTTTTTGGAGACTCTTATACAGACCGAGACACTCTGCAGTTTTCCAATTTTTCCAGTTTTAGATAGTTAGGGTTTTCAATTTCTTTGCATTTGGAGCGCTCACTCACGGTGGTGACAGCCCGTGGTGGCTCCGATTGCGCTCTCCGTTCGGTACATTTTTTTGTAATTTTTGTTTCTCCTTAATAAAATGTTCTTTTTCTTTTATGTGTTTTTGTTTTCTGTGTTGAGCATTGTGATTTTGTTGTGTTGATTTTTTTTTTTTCGTTCTTGTGTTCTTGTGTTGTTTTGAGGAAAATTAAGTTGAACTCGTGTGACTCTGCAATTCTATGATTCCTCTGGAATCGAATGACTCCACAGCGAGCATTCTTGATCGAGATGTCTTCTCGAGTCAGAGTTGAGTCAATGCTTAAAGATTCATCAGATTTATATTTCTATTTTTTTGTTTCTATTATATGAACTCTGTTTGAGAACTATGAAGGAAAACATCCACAATATTACATCTGTTTGGATGTAATAGGACTCTTGATTGGGCCTAAATTTTCAAAAGGTCTTCTTGAGAGATGTTAAGCTTCATAAGATTAAGTTCAATTTCAGTGTTGTGTTTTCATTTCTTGTGAAACTGTGCATTGGTTGAATAATTGAGTGAGAATTTCCACTTTTAAGTTCTGAAATATGAACTAAAAAGACCCCATAGAGGGCTTAATTTTCTCATAATGTCTTAAGAGGAATTGAGACTCTTTCATTCAATCTAGTGCACTTTTATCTCTGTTATTTGATTTTGTGTAATATCTTTAGTTTGTTTCTTTACTTTTTACATTTATGTTGAATTGATGTTTAGTATAGGATATACTGTTCTAATCAGTTGGATATTAAGTGTTCATTTTGATTGAAGGTCATTTAGGTTCCTTTATTTTGCTTTTAATTGAAATAGATGTAGAATGTTGATTGTTTCTTCTGAAGTTTAGTTTCTTTTTTTTCTTTTACTTTAGAATTGTGTAGAGTTAGGATTTATTTTGTTTTAGTTACTGTTAGAATTTTATGCACGGTGAAGTTCTATCTTGTCATGACTATAGTTTAGAGTAGGTTTTATTTTTTTTTACATTTTATTTCTTTAATTTCCTTTTAAACAAATTTTTCTTCTTTACTATTTTTCTTCTCAATTTCTTGGTTTTTAATTAGATTTTATTTTCCCACCTTGCATTAGAATAGTAAATAATTAGGCAGTAAGTAATACAAGATTCTATACCAAACACTTGAAACTTGATTAGCTGAGTCTGCGGATTGATCCCTTGGTTGCCCTATACTGCATTAGTGAGGACCAGGGTTTGTTGACTTTTTGTGCGACCAAAAAGCCTTTCAACAATGATCCTTGCACTGACCTCAATTTCTATGATAGATTTAATAGTGCAGTTGCTGTGTTGGTGGAGCATAGTGAGGTTAACTTTGACAAGCGAGAGCATGTTTTCTCTGAACTTGAACTTCCTGTTTGTTTGAGTGAGATGCAAAATAATGTTGATAATCTTGTGCATGTTGAATTTGAGAAACTCTTGCCTGATATTCTCACTGTCATGCCTGGTAATTCTGAATTGGTGGATGAGAATTTTGTGAATCATATAAACACACCTACTAATGGGTGTTTTAATTTGAATGCATTGAATTTTGATGATTTGCTTGAGGATTTGATGAGTGATTCTCACATAACTGCACATGTTTTATTGGATACACATGCTCACTTTGAGTTTGATGTTATGGCAGCAGAGTTAAATGAGCAGGAAGCTACAAGCATTATGGCAGCCTTGGTAAAGGCAGGAGATTTTGTCAAAATTGCTCAAAGGGCCTTGAATGTGCACAGCCAGCTACAGGAAGATGTTATTGCTGCAACAAGATGAGTTGAAAATGCAGAAGCAGCTGCCATCTGATGAGAAAGAGCTGATGCTGCTAGAACAAATGGTTGAGCAAGAGGAAGACCGTGCATGGAGGGAGACTCTGCACAGAGGAGCTGGGCATAATGGAGAAAAACTAATAAGCCTTTTCTTTCCCTTGCTTTTCAATTGTAGTTATAGATTTGTGTTAGTAATTTATATATTAGGTAGCATAGTAAATAGTAGGATAGAAAATATGTTATTTTTCATAAAAATTAAAAGAATCAATTTTGATCTTTGGCCAATTTGAGATTTTATTTTTCTTGTAGTTTTGTAGTTTTAGTTTTCTTTTTCTATTTCTGTTTCTATACATGTGTTCTATTGCATTTTCTCTTCTGTTAATATACAGTTGTGCTCTTTTGATCTAGTTTTCTTAGTTCTATTTTGTTATGTATATATCTTTGCTCAATTTTAGCTTTTTCAATTTTGATTTGTATAAGTCTGATGCTCTTTTTCCTGTTGATATGTAAATATGTATGATATGTGTTGTTAGGAACCTTACCCACTCACACATTGAGGGCAATGTGCTTCTTAAGTGTGGGGGTGGGAAGGTATAGATTTAAAAGTCTTGTTCTGTTGTAAATATCTCTGTTTAGCATTAGTTTAGTAATAAAATAGGGGTAATTTTTTTTTCTAAAGTTGTTTTTCCTTTAGTTTAGGTCTGGTTTAGTTAATGTGTAAATACCTAGTTTTTCTTTTTCTTCTTCTATCCTTGTTTCTTGTTTTACGTTCTGTTCTAGTTTATGTAAATAGGAATGGCTTTAGATTCTTTCCCTTTCAATTTTTTTTTCTTAGAAGCTGTTTTAGGATTCTTTTCTTTTCCTTTTGCTGATTTGCTTGGTAGAGCTTTAGTTTAGGTTCTTGTTGCTGTTTTAGTTCGTAAATTTCCAGTTAGGATCTGTCTAGGTTATATTCTGTTCTACTTTAGTTTGTCTAGGTTGTAAATAGCTTAGGAAATTCTGTTAGGTCGTTTTAGGTGCTTTTAGGTTCTGTTTCAAGCTTTTCTTCATTCCTTTCTGATTTTACTCAATTTTTAGATTCATTTCCTTAGATTTGAATTGTCAAGAGTAGACTTAGCTTTAGATTTAGGCATAAGTAGTTCTAGCATTGATTTTGCAGCTTTAGTTCATTTCAATTCAGTAATTTTTGCATAGGATGAGTAGCAAGTCAGTTTTAACAATTTTTAACCCTTGAGAGATTTTGGGCCAGCTTTTGTCTTTCTTGTGTGATAACATGCATGTTTAGCTTTCATTCTGATTTTGCATTGATTCTTTGTTGATGTGCTTGCTCTTGGTAACTTTAAATATGATATATAAGTGGTCTTAGAATGACTAAGAAAGTAAAACATTGTATAGCCAGGATCTTGAGGACAATAAATTTTGGGATATGATAAATACTATCTAGAAGATAGTGCTATTGTCACTTTTTTTTTAAGTGAGATGACTTTTAAAGTTAAGTGGAAAAGATCAACGGGTATCTTGTGATCCCAAAGTCTTGACAACCGAAGAACTGCTTTGGCAGAAGCTAGCTTCAAATAGGCCTTATCAACTGAACTGCAAGTAAGAATAAATGAGTGCATAGTATTTAAACCCATTGTCTAACTCTGAAGCTGATATATATACCTTCATTTTAGATCCTTTGATACTTCACCACATAGTAAAATATTCTTGAGTATATCCATAATCCTGTCATTATCTGGACGAACATGAGCATCTTTGACTGGCAAGTAGCTCTTTACAAATGTTTCGGACAACCCAAAATATCCTAGATAATTGACCTTCAACCCTCACCCAAAACAGATACAAAAATGTTATTGGTGTTTTTGTTAAATAATTATTTGATAACTGATTGTAAATTATCATATTATATATCATATATATTTTGTAATCGATTATTACTGGAGTCAGTTTTTCTTTACCGTAAATTAAAAAAAAGTTATATGTGAAGCAAACAATATTGAGAAATTTGTGCTATTTGGAGATAATATTTTTGAGGATTAAACAGTTTTAAATTATTGAAATAATTTATTTATGAGCACGACTAGTTTTTTTATTGTGTTGAGACGTGATGGTAAGATGGTTAATTTCATTTGGAAGCAGTGAAAACAAAGGTTTGGATAGCAAAATTACAGAAAAAAGGTGTGTTGAAAGAGAAAAAAATGTTGAGAAATTTGAGAACATAAATAATACATTTAATAAAAAATTTCAATGAGAAAATGTGAATTTAAATAATAATATAAGAGTGATTATCATAATTCATATTTTATTAAAGAAAACTACGAAAAAAAATCTAATATTAGTCTTTGAAAGTAGATGCCATATATCTCCAGTGAAGAAAGAAAAACAAGAGATAACAGTGAGAAATAGAGAGAACAAGATTTCAAAAATGAAGCGAACTTATAGGCATATTCTAATGTATCAAATCACAGAACAAAAATAATAACCTAAAGTATCTTAAACAGAGTTGACAGTTCACCATCATACTAACCATAAAAAATGTTAAAACTGCATAAATATTCCAACTGAAAACTTCTGAAAAAAAAGTTCCCTACTTTTCAATAATAAGACTTAATTTTTTCAGCTCATAAAAGTAAGAATAGAGGAATACACACAGGTGCCACCTGCCATAATAGCAAATAAATTAGGAGATCCATTTATAGAAAAATTACAAAATGCATACAGGAAATTTCAACAAAAAGTATGGATAGCAAGATCGTACATTTGAACCAGCAGAAACAATCAAAACCCAATACAAAAAATCATTAAGATTGGAAAAAAAAATTATTGTAAGCAACCATCAATGCCATAGCTGAACAAAGCAAATAATTTAAATCAGAACAACTGTTACAAAAGTTTAAAACAAAGAGACAAGGAAACCTGAATTTTGCTTCATCAAATTCCTTTTGTATCCCTCTCCCTGAGATCCAGATGGACTAAATACATAGATTTTGCTTCAAAAACTATCCAGTTTAAACTCAGAAACTACCCTTCTGATCATTGTGCAAGAAATTGAAGTTAGAGATAAGCAATGGATTAGCTAGTGAAATGAGACTTCGGTCAAAATCTGTGAACAAAAGCAGAGTGAGAAAATTACTGAGATGCACATCATTGCAGAACCAAATCATACAAAATAAGACAGAAGACAGAACTGCATTGCTGAAGTAAATTGTAAGAGCATCTATATATTAATAATGAAACCGGACTGCAAGAGAAGATGCAATGAAAATATACTTGATATGAAGAATAACTTTATTAGACAAGAGAAAGTATCAAAGGAAACAACTTTGAAATTGCAAGCAATACAAAAAATAAAGAAAAGAATAAAAATAAAATAACCCTAGAAACAAAGGAAATAAATTAGACGAAACCTCATTCACTTGAGCATAATTTGTGACACAATGCTCTACTTGTGAAGTGAAGATTGCTTTTAGTTTCATCTGTATGTATTTGTCATATAACAAATGTTATAAAACAACTAATTGAAAGAATATTAAAAGAATTTTATGCTCCTTCATAAAATATGAAATATGATCATAGGGTGTGCATAAAAAAGAATACAGGATATTGATCTGTCTAACAAGTGATAGTTAGGAAACTTAATTCTTAGATTAAATGGATATTAATCAAGTGATACACAAAACACCTCGCAATATTGTATCTCCAAACAATTATTTCATTGTAAAATGTAGTAGTCGTTAAACTCACAGATATTTTATTTAAGAGTGTCAACACGGGAATACCTTACCTGCGCAAAAGTGATATTACATATTATAGCCGTTTTAACATTTCCTCCTAAAGAAGGTTGCAAAATTCGAGTCAGCTTACTATCTCGATATGGAACATGACCCCTGCATAAGATATTATATTTTCTTCTTTTCTCATTCAAAAATTTAAATAAAAAAAGCTAAATATAATCATTTAAACTTACCCTTGACTCTCAACACTTTCACTCAACTTTTTAATCACGGTTGCCAAAGTCATTAAACTTTTGTTTATGTGGGAGCCTTCTTTGAGTCAAACACCTTCAACACCAGTTTTTGCAGTACGCTCTGATCTACTAAATTCTAGAAATAAGAAGATAACTATTACTAATACCTATTTGATAGCAAATAGGTATTGGTAATAGTTATTGTGACACCCGGACACTGACGAGGTTGGGGAGTGATCGCCGGTGCAAGAGGCACGGTGCAGGGGGCACAGACAAGGAGCAGCTCCTGGCAGGCTTCCAGTGGAAGGGGCACATGGACGAATCGAACATACACCGGAATGAGAGGGATCTAGAGACTGTATAGGTATGGGACTATACAGTTGAAAGATAGCTTAAAGGAATTGATTTGGCTACCTATATCACCAAAATGCATTTGCTTTTCGGTAGCCTAACCCATAAGAACATCATGGTTAAGCGTGCTTAACCTGGAGAAATTCTAGGATGGGTGACCTTCCAGGAAGTTTTTCCGGAAAGTGTGCGAGTAAGGACAAAGCACACTGGAAAACCTTGTGGTGATGTGTGGGGGCAGTCAACCTGTAAGTTGCCGGGGCGTTACAAATGGTATCATAGTCTAGCCTCTCCCAGTACGGTGTGGTTCGAGGACAAACCAAGAGAAAGATGGTGGGCATGTGACCGGATTGAGAGAGATTTAGAGACTGTATAGGTATGAGACTATACAGTTGAAAGATAACTTAAAGGAATTTATTTGGCTACCTATATCACCAAAATGCATTTGTTTTTCGGTAGCCTAACCCATAAGAACCTCATGGTTAAGCGTGCTTAGCCTGGAGATTCTGGGATGGGTGATCTTCCGGGAAGTTTTCTCGGAAAGTGTGCGAGTGAGGACAAAGCAGGGGGCAGTCAACCGTCTCTGTAAGTTGTCGGGGCGTTACAGTTATCTTCTTATTTTGTAGAATTTAGTGGATCAGAGCGTGCTGCAAAAACTGGTGCTGAAGGTGTTTGATTCAAAGAAGGCTCACACATAAACAAAAGTTTAATGACTTTGGCAACCGTGATTAAAAAGTTGAGTGATGGTGCTGAGAGTCAAGGGTAAGTTTAAATGATTATATTTAGCTTTTTTATTTAAAATTTTGAAGGAGGAAAGAAGAAAAATATAATATCTTATGCAGGGGTCATGTTCCATATCGAGATAGTAAGCTGACTCGAATTTTGCAACCTTCTTTAGGAGGAAATATTAAAACGGCTATAATATCACTCTTGCTCAGGTAAGGTATTCCCGTGTTGACACTCTTAAATAAAATATCCGTGAGTTTAACGGCTACCACATTTTACAATGAAATAATTGTTTGGAAATACAATATTGCGAGGTATTTTGTGTATCACTTATTAAAATCCATTTAATTTAAGAATTAAGTTTCCTAACTATCACTTGTTAGACAAATCAATATCCTGTATTCTTTTCTATGCATACTCTATGATCACATTTTATGAAGGAGCATAAAACTCTTTTAATATTTTTTCAATTAGTTGTTTTATAACGTTTGTTATATGACAGATACATACAGATGAAACTAAAAGCAACCTTTACTTCGCAAGTAGAGCATTGTGTCACAAATTATGCTCAAGTGAATGAGGTTTCGTGTAATCCATTTCCTTTGTTTTTAGGGCTATTTTATTTTTATTCTTTTCTTTATTTTTTGTATTGCTTGCAATTTCAAAGTTGTTTCCTCTGTTACTTTCTCTTGTTTAATAAAGTTATTCTTCATATCAAGTATATTTTCATTGCATCTTCTCTTGCAGTACGGTTCCATTATTAATATATAGATGCTCTTACAATTTACTTCAGCAGTGCAGTGTCTTATTTTGTATGATTTGGTTTCGCAGTGATGTGTATCTCAGTAATTTTCTCACTCTGTTTTTGTTCACAGATTTTGACCGATGCTGCTTTATTAAAGTGCCAAAAGAAAGAGATTGAAGATCTTGGTTCCTAATTGATGGTGGGTCAAATTTTACACTTGCTATTTTATATTTGATGAGCATATTGTTTGAGAGTAAGTAGGCGAAAAAAATTAATTCCTGAAATGTTGGCATAGTTATGCTTTGGTCTTTTTTTTAGGGTTCTCATTCAGAGCATTTGGAAAAGAAGATTCTTAGCCTTCGAAATACTTTATTACAGGTTTATGAATTTTTCTTTTGGGTTAATTCTAAATATTTTTTTTTTTGTGTATTCCCCATCTTACAATGATGGGGAGTATTCTCAGGTGGTTTCAAATGCACTGGATATAAAGTTGAGGGATGATTTGGAGTGGTTGAAGAAAATCAGGTGAATTTTTGAACCTTGGTTGAGGAAGTCTTTCTATTAGAAGGGGTGATTTCTTGTTCTATTGGGTTGGGATTGATGGTTTTCAATATAGTTCTAGCCATTTGATATCAATGAAGGTTACTGTTGTACTCATTAGTGTCGAGTGATGCTTATTCTATTCAAAACAAAAGCCTGTGTAGACAAAGCCTTGTTGACAATAACAGATCTATCCCTGAAGTGTATAAGTTGAATATGAAGATAAGCTCAAGAGGCTTAAAAATCATCTGCTTGATGATGTCTGATGAATGAATCATATTCTGATTATTATGTAACGAAGCATTCTGATGGATTTCTATTTTTCCCATTTAATTTGGATTTATGCTGTTGATCGTCTTCTTCTTTTCTTGATTGTTTAACTGTTTGTCTACCTTTTGACAGTGAAGACTGATTCTTATAGTCTAGGACTGGATATATACTGTAAAGAAAGTATTTATAAAGTACTTTTCTGATTGTTACTAGCTATCACTAATAACTGCTATACTGTCAGTTCAGAAGTAACTTGTGCTTTGTCTGATTGATAAGTTTTTGTGGCTATTGTAACATAACCTATTAAACTTGGACAATATTCTGGTGGTGTTTTTCATCTACACATAGTGCTACCATGACCTGAGATATTCTTACTATTATGCAGAAATCACCGTGGTTTGAGGCACTACTGGGGTCTTGTGTTCGAGGATAGCATACCAAGACAACTGGTCGCAGGGGTAAAACTGTTGGTGTGTCTAAGAAGCGTTAAGCAGTTCAATTTTTGCTATGAGGATTGATATTCGTTATCGAAGCAAATTGAGTTTTCTACTGGTTGTTTAGTGTTATTATGGTTTCAATATTTTTTCTACTTTATCTTTTTCATGGTGTTGAGATTGATTTTATTTTATTGAACTTGAATTGTGCCGACGAAGTGAACGGAAATCAAATAAGAGTAGAAAGTGAATTTATTATTAAGTTATTTTGTTGGAATGACAGTTAAAAGGAATAAACGTTAATAAATAAATAAATTTATTTATTTTTTAATTATATTACATGCACTATTTTTTTTCACTTCCTTCAATTTGGAAAGCATGTTATATACTTGTGTAATTCACCATTCCATTACTTCTATGTTGTTTAAATTAGAGGGAGAAATGGAAAAGAATGAAGTTGTTTAGACAGAAGAATAAGAGTGAAAATAGTTAAGGTTTAAAACCTTTGAATGAATTTAGTATTCATTTGAGAATTTTGTTCAAGTTTTCATACGAGTTATCTATTAATTCATGTTTTTTTTCTTATATTTTTTTGTCATGTATTAAATAATGGTCATGTCATGTGGTAGAAGCAGTGTGTCATCTGTCATTGTTTTAAGATCTTTATTTGTTGTTATTTTGTTTTAATTTAGTTTTTTTTTTAAATTAGAGTAATTTTATTTTAAAATTAAAACTAAATTTAAATTTTATATAAATATTATAATGATATTTTTATTGAAATTAATATTTTTATAAATATTTTTAAATTTATATTTTACATCAAATTTTATTTCAGTTTTGTTTAAAAAATTTAAGTATATTTATATTAAATTGTTATAAAATCGTTTTAAAATTTTATATTTAAATTTATAAAATTGTTATTTTTAAACTAATTTTATGCATAGAAATTTAGTGATATATAAAATTTGAAACAGATTAAAAAATGTTTAATATAAAATATAAATTTAAATAAATATAATTTTGTTAAAAAATATAGTAAAAATGTCATTATAATATTTATTTAAAAGTTAAATTTATTTTTAATTTGGAAAAAAATGTAATAATTTCGTTTAAAAAAAAGACGGACTTAAGACAAAATAACAATCTTATGAATTAAATTAAGACTTTTTACAAAACACTTTGTACCATATTTTTAAAGTTAAGAATATAATAGAGACTAATCAAAATTTAATTGAGATTTTAGAAAAAAAAAAGAACTAACGAGGATTTAAATTAAAAAATAAAAAATAAAAAATATTTATTTTTTATTAATAATTTATTTTTATTTATTATTTCATAACTTATTTTATTATAGTAAAAGAGTTGTAAATATTCAAAACTAATTAGCAATATAATTGATTATATTAAATATAGAATTTGATTATGTGTACTTATTAACAAAATATTTATAATATAATCTACGAAATTATTAATAAAATATTTATAATATAATCTACGAAATTATGTAGCTTTGATATGATATATTTGCTACATAAAAAATTTCTTAAAAAGAACAAAGATTAAACTTATTTAAAATACCACTTATTATTACACATGATAAAAGAATATATTGTTCCCAAAACAAATATTTATGAATAAAAAAATAAAGATAATATATATATATATATATATATATATATATATATATATATAACAAGAGTAAAATAATTATAAAAGAATGAATTTTAGTAATTTTTCAGAAAAAAAAGTTAAAAATAATAAAAAATAATGTCAAATGAATATATATATATATATATATATATATATATATATATATATATATATATATATCAAAATATCGTTTCTCTTTATTTGTTTCACTTTTATACGTTCTTTCACGTCTAATTGTTGGTGAAATTTTTGTTTAGAATAAAAGTAAAACAAAATGAAATCAATGCTTATGTTTCACAAATTAAAGAATGAAACAAAAGCCAATTGTACAAAATGAAACAATAGCTTCTTGTGATACAAAATGTGTTATGTACAAATAGTTGAAGAAGTTGAAAAAGATGGTTGCAATAGGAAGGACAGTCTCGTGGATATGAAGTTGTTGCATACAATAGAAGAATGATTCCAATGCAACAAAGGAATACCAAGAAAGGGTAGTCATGGATTATATTTTTTAAAATTTATTCAATCTAGATTGATGAAATAGATTGAATTTATAATTTAGATATATTTTAACTAGATCAATTAAATTTAAAATTTTCTAACACAAACTAAATTGGATTAAATTTATATTCAATATAGATTGAGTCAACTTTGTTAATTAATTAAATATAATGAGATCAATCTCATATACCTTATTATTAGATTCATTTGACATAGATTGGGCCGACTAGACTTAAATTTGACTTAGGTTGATTTGCTCAACATAGGCCTAAGTTTAGTTTACTTGACTTGACTTGAGTTTCAACTGTCTCACTTCAACATTGATCAAATCTAACTAGACTGACCTTAGCTGACTCGACTCGTGTACAACCTAGGCTAACACGACTCAACCTTTAGTCTCAACTGACTCGGGCCTATCTTTAGTCCTTGGTTGACTCAGCTTAACCTTTGGTCCAAATAAAATTTTCTCAACCTTTGGTCCATATTGATTCTACTCGTCCTTTGGTCCGAGCTACTCAACTTGACTTTTTGGATCGACCAACTTGACTCGACCCTCAGCCTTGGTCGTCTTGACTTGATTCTTCAGTCCGAACCTACTTGACTTGACCTGTAACCAAAGATGACTTAACTCAACCTTCGACATATATTAACTTAACTTTCAATCCAACTCGACTATGATAAACCTTATATCTAAATTGACATGACTTGACATGGTCCTAAGCTACTTGACTCAACTTAGATACATTTTCATTTTAAATTTTCAAAATCAAAAAAATCTCCAATCTAAATTGAAATCAAATCCAATTAAGTAGATAGGATTTAAAATCTAAATATACGAATTTAGATTTGGCATAATTTCATATAAATAACTTAAAACAATATGAAATTGTATTATTATGGATTAGATTTTACAATTTAAATTTTTTTCTCACTCTCACAAAAAAGAAGAGATAAAGGGTCAAACTAAATTGTAAACGAGTGATTTATTATTTTTAAGTCCCCCTTCTGTTTATGCAGCCAAACATTTTTCAATATCATTTTCTTACGTCATTTCTAAATAGTAATAGTGAATAAAATTCAATTAAAAAATTTACCAATGACCAAAATAATCAAGATTTCTTTTTTAGGGACTAAAACCAAAAGGGGTGTATATTATTATGGTGATTAAGTTAATTAAGCTTTAAATGTTTAAATAAATAAAGCAAAATAGAACAATCTCCTCTTGGTAGTATAGATAAGGAAAATCTTATGACTACACGGATTCGATTTGGTAAATCCACCAAAACGAAACGAGATATTTAAGCAGGCAAATACTCTTATTTAAGGATTAAAAACATCACTACCAAACATCAAAGATGTGAGAAGAATACTAAAAACCTGTATGCCTTAATGTGTTTCACACATGAATGACTGAATCAATTTCAACGGGACACTGTTAAAGTACAGTACAAGTTTCGAAAATGGAGTCAACAAAGAATATAATATATTCATCTATTTTTCCAAAGATGAATTTTTTTGCTGGGGAGCTAGATCTATAAGGAAATATCAAATGGCCCTAAGAATACAAAGAGATAAAATTTTATGAATTACAAAATGTGGTTGAAAATAATTACGAACCAATGAGGTTTAATTTAAAATAATTATAAAACTTTCCTAGAATCAGCTATCTTCGTATGCTCAACTTTGGCAAATAATGCACCCCACTTGAAAACAACAAAAATTAGTGAATGTTGTTTAAACTATCATGTTTCTGTTTTGTTGGTAGGAAGAGAATGGCCCCGGCGTTCCTTTCCACCAGGTTTGGATGAGGCATTGCCATACCAAATCATTCCAACTATAGCTATAACCATTCCAAAAACCACTTGGAGATTGAGATTCTCTTTACCAAAGAAAAAGAACCCCATGATTAAAACAAGTATTGTCTTCATATGTCCCAGTACTTGAAAGGAAACAGCAGTGAATCTGCCAATGCAGATAAATTGGCTTAGGTTGGTACCAACTGCAATGGTGCATGACAGGAATATGAATATCTGATAAAATCAAGACAAAGATCATTCAGCAACTCGGTAAAAATGTTAAGTGTATCAAACAACAAAAGTAAAAAATGTCATGCATGAGATCTTATTGTTTATCACGTTCATCTACATTTTCATTGAATGAAGTAAATACTAGTGAGTCAACACCTAAATTAGGTTCTTCAATTTGGACCCTACACAAATTTGTTTCACAAAAATTTGTTTCCCTCTTGCACTAGAGTATCAAACTTTGTTGGTTTTCCCCTCAAAAGTTGTAAGCTATTGATGAAATGTGAATGATCTTTTTATGAAAGTCATATCATATATGCTAAATGCTAAATATATTAACTTCTAGAGGCCAAAGGTGCAAAAGCAGAAATATGGAAGAGATAAGAATGTAGCTTTATAGGAGTGGTCACAGAAAAAAAATTGAGATAAAAAATGAATATTAGAGATAAAGTAGGAGTGACAAATATTGCCAGAAGGATGGAAGAATAATGCCTAAGATGATTTAGACAGGTGAGATGAAGATAGTGGAGGACCCTGTTAGAAGAGTGATCAGATGGATGATAGCCCAATAATTAGAGTTACAAAACCACCATGTTAAACCCAAAGTTGAAACCAACAAAATGGATTTAGATCTAAATGATCTCTTTGAAAAATAGGCTTTTTATAGACATGATGGATTAATTTGATCCACATAACCAACCAACCACAATAACAGAGAAAAAGCTTCTTTGTTGTTGTAATTACTATGTATAAGAAGTCTTTCAGAAGCCTAGCATAAGCCCAAATTTAACAACATGAATATTTTTCCATCATCCACAACTTACCGACGAAGCAGTCTTATAGTCATATTTGTCAACTCTTGCGTTTGTCAACCAAAAATCTAGAAAAGGTCCTAATAACAGTAGTGATGCGGCCTGTGCAGGTGCTGTATGTGCCAATAGATTGAAAGAACTTAGAGAATACTTCCTTTGAAGATAATGAACATACTGCATATAAAAAGTTTAAGAATTCATCAGTACCAGGTACAAATTAATAAGATACAATTCAAATTAAGGTATAATGAGTTACACAGAAGAATAAACATCAGTCTGAAATAAGTTGTGCATGCATCTTAGAGAAATAGCATATAGCTGTGAGATTACAGTGCCACTTAAATTTGGAAGATAATAAATGGCACATAGAGAAATGTCATACGTACATATTGTTGCATAGAAGTGCTCCACACTGCAATGAAGGCAGCGATGAATCCTCTAGCGTTAACACTCACATCAGTAACAGTGCAAACACCAACACCCAAAAGAACAACACCTATGCTCAATTTCGTGTCTCTTGAATACCGAATCTTGTCGAGAACAACTTCCAACAGGCATGATACAGGGATCATACTTAACTTTGCAATCTGCCAATGGTTAAAAAGTGGATATAACTTCTGAACGCATTAATGAACAAACCAATAGTTAAAGTTCAGCCCAACTCACTTGATAAAATCCAACTGAGTTCCACATTAAACTAATATTCATTCCAACAATAGAGAAGTTGGCAAAGACAACAAATTTTAAGAGTTCTGGCAAGGGTAAATGAGAAGGCTGGACAACTCCCAGCATCTTTAGTATGAGTGTCATTAAAGTTGTGGTGGCGAAGTGCATCCCTGTTAATGTTGTAGCTGCAAGTGGTGATAGACAAAATGCATTAAAATATAAGAAATTAACATTAGAAAATGGTCATAACCTGGGAAATGGAATAGTAGACTAATAACAGAGATGTCATTAAAAAATTGAAAAGGGAACTTATTTACCAAAACTGAAGCCATGAGTGGCCATCAAAGCTTTGTTTACAATGATAATTCCAACAGATGTAACAACATTGAACATCCATGCAGCTGCATCCGCCGCCGCCTTTTCCTCAGCCTTGCGAGCTGGAGCCATGTTCTTTCTGCTTCTCAAACTTTATCACTGGTGTTTTCTACCTATACTCCATAGCACTCTATCCACAATAAAATGACATGCCAGTCAATTCATCTAGCAAAAAAAGAAGCCTGGAAAAGTTGAAGGAGAAAAATAAACTTTCAGATCTAGATTAAATTATTGAAAATCAATCATTCCACATAACAAACAACCGTAATCTAAATGATCTTATGACATTCAAAAGGATCAGAAACTACAAAGTGAAAGAAAGGCCACCCATCTCGTAATTTTTAACAACTTCCTGGTAATTTATTCATGAAACTACCAATGATTAATGTGTAAACCCCTTTGTTCTGTCTTATGTGTGAGAAAAGGTCTATTTTGGTAGAAATTTGACACCAACACAATAAGGGAATTGTTACACATAACGTTTATATAAAAAATTACGCACACATAAGATACGGCCAAGATTCATAATACTTTGGACCTGATTGGGTACAAGTTAGAAGTGTTTTCAAGAACTTCTCTACTGGAAATATAGAGCTTTGCCAGTATAGAAGCTCTCCAAAACTCTTCTAGCCTATCACTATTTCAAGGTTTAAATATTAAAACTAAATAATCCACATCATATCCGTTGAGGATATTACATTACATGTTCATTTTCTCAACCATACTCAGCAAATTGCATTCTTCTTCTGGTAAAGAGAAAATTCACAAAACCACATATATGATTTGCAACCTCGAAACAACTATGGTAAATATAGGCCAACTTACAGACTAAAATCTTAAAAAAACAACACGAAGAATAAATTCCATTGACAAAATCACATTACAACTTCAAAATATTGTGGCTTTCAAGTTCACATGATCCTGACAGTTTTAAAATGCAGAAGTTCATCATAAGAAAACTATGCTGTTCAGATTAGCACCAGATCTGCGAGAAAATAGATTTAACACAGCAAATTTTGAAGAAAGTACAACCCATTTGAATAAAAAATGTCAATTCAAATTCTGATTTTGATTTACCAATTGATAGATGCCTAAAACTAAACCCTAAACGGCTGGCAGCAGCCACATCAGATATTGCAAATTATCATTCACCCATACCAAGATTTCACAATGCAACACAACTTTCACCTCTAATCACAAAATAGAGACATCACATTCTATTTATAACATCCACCACAGCCAGATCCACAGAGGGGTCTCAGATCCAGAATGGTGGCATTCAAAAATTAGTTGAGAGATGGATGAGATCAGGGAAGGGACAACCTCGTATTCATAAAATTCTATTTTTCCACGGGTTCAGCGTCAAATTGCAAATTTTTAAGATTCAGTTCAAGAATGGGGTAGGGAAAAATCACAAATAAGAGCGTGATAAAGAGAGAAGGAGAAGCTTACCGTTCATTGACGTGTCACTGTTGAAGCTGATAGCGTGAGAAAATGGAAGAAGAGAAATGAAACTTTTGATTGTGTCTCAGATTTGAGGTTGGAGTTTCTCACTTTTTTTTTTTTTTTTCAGTGGAATGGTACGAAACCAAAACATTCCTTTTAGTTTCTATTTTATTTCAAGTTTAATTCTCATTTTTTTTATTTAGTATTCGGTTTCTTTATTCATAAAAAAAAATTTAATAGGTTCGAAGGTCCCTGTATTTGCGGGTTTATTTCAATTGGGTCCTCTAATTTTGAAAGCAGTTAACGTCGTGAAGTTTTTGAACATGTGGCACGCTGACGCTTCCAGGTGGCACCGTTTCAAGTGCATAGGTGAATTATAAAAGGGTGAAATTCCTTTTAATTTAGGGATTTCACCTTCAAATACACCCTTTACCCTTTTAATTTAGGGATTTCACCCTTTTATAATCCACTTATGCACTTGAAACGATGTCACCTAGAAGCGTCAGCGTGCCACATGTTCAAAAACTTCAGGACGTTAACTGCATTTAACATAAAGGCTTTTATTGATTCAAATTGACAAAATTAGGAACCTAATTGATCACTTCAAAAATTGGAGGACCCAATTGAAACAAACCTCCAAATATAGGGACCTCCGAACCTATTAAACCAAAAAATAATAATTTGGTTATTTAGTTTTCATCATGTTAAATTCTCTCTTTTTATAATTGATTACAACCGCATTAGTGAAATTAAAGATGTCACTTATTTTTCTTAAACATTACTTAACATTGTCAAGGACAATTAAATCTAAGATAATTTGTTTCAATTTTCATCCACTTTATTTATTTAATGTAAAATTTATTTATTTTTCAAATATTCAATGATATTAAATTTTGTAATTTATGTTTAATTTAATTATTTTTCATGATATCGTTTAAATTCTTAACGATGACTATACATGTTAGCAATGTTTGAATGAGATGTTTGTTTCTTTATACATGGTTAATCTAATATAATATTACGTGAAAAAAATTATTTAATTGTACATTGGAACAAAAATTGACCATTAAAAGGGCTTCTGAACTAGGGTTTATAAAATGTGTGTTAGTTTTTCTTTGCGTGGTTTCATGGGATTTTCATATATTTTTCAAATGAGCGTTATTCCCTTTACCTCCCCATTTTCATCCTCCACCTCCCCAATTTTTTTTTAATTTTTTTTAATTTTTTTATATTATCAAAATAACCTTTTTTTTCTTTTTTAACCTTATCAGAAATCATCAGGGATATGCTCATCCTATCTTCATCTTATCTTCATTTCAACACTGCTTATCCCAGAGACCCAAGCCTCCTCTTCTTCTGGAAACCCTAGACTTTTTTTCTATCAAATCAAACCCAGAAGCACCCTCCTCCTTCGCTCAAGCACTCACGCTCCAGCTGCCTCCGCCTCTGCTAAAACGACCACTGCAAGGGTGCCCTCCGCCTGGTCCATGACGTCGCCGGCGACCCCAAGCGCAACCAGGGTCATCGTTGGCCTCAACGCCACCTCGTCTTCCCTCCTTTCACGTGTGCGAGAGGAGAACTCGCCTTCCACTCGCGCCGTACCTCAGTCGCCGCTTCTCGGACCACAAACCAGGGTCGCGCCGACGATGCGATTTGCCGCTGGAGCAGTCGCCATTCGACCCAAGGCGTCGCCGACGACGCCCATCATCAACAGGAACCATCCCCGCGCGAGAGGGAGGTTGTGGCTCGAACTGAAACGAGCCTTCACCACCACGATCGAAACCACCGTCGACAAATTCCAATTAAAATAAAGCAAACAGTAAATAAGCCTAATGAAACTACAGTGTCGTTACGTGTTTTTTTAGAAGAAAGGAAAATGAAATCTGCACTTAAATTATATCTAAAAGCAATTTGGAATTGACAATAAAATTCCACCAGGACCGTGACACCTCTCGTTTCAAGTTGAAAGAAAGTGAATGCAAGTAGAAATAAAAAATTGAATGCACCGTATGAATCAGCTGTGTGCTTCCATTCTGGATGTAACAATTCCAATTCTCCAAAGCTAAATTAAATGCCAACGCCTCGTTTTCTCCAAGAACATGGGTCACTGAATGTGCCCTTTTTGGATGTGAGATGCAATCAGCGGGAGTTCTCCAAGTAAAAAGAATCACCACTTCCTTCTCTCAACCAAGCCAAACTTCACCATGTGTGCACACTTCCAGCTAGCAAAGTGAAAGAAAAATAATGCTAGAATCAGCGCCTCCAACAAAGCAAAAAAAAGAAATTAAACCACCGTGATTCCTCACATTCAACCGTAATCACCGAAGATATACATGTTCCAGCAAAAACAACGTGCCAAGGAAAAAATGTTCCGAGCTTAGTCCCCAAAATAAAATTGTGTGGTGGCTGTAGCTTCCCTAGGATCATGTGTCCTAAAAATAGGTGGGGTCCACCCTAAAATAAAAGGAAACCCTAGGGTGACAAGTGTCTACTACTTGGGCCCATCATAACTTTGCCAACAATGGCCCATTGTGCAAAAGTTTGTCAAAAAAAGAGTTTAAACAACTAAATTACAATGCAATTAATTTTAAAATGTCTAATTGGAGAGTCTTGAAATAATATGTCTCCACTCCAAATGTCCCAAATTGTATTTCCAAAATTTTCCCTAAAAATAATAATGCAAATAATTAGCTCAGAATATTCAAATTAATTAAAATTAGAATTTCCGGTCAAATTAAGCAGAATTAGGAAAAACGGGAAAATACCGAACAATTAAGCACAATTCCCTGATTAATTCTAGCACAATAAACTAAGTGAAATCAATAAAATATTGATTCATCAGAGAACCCAACAATTGATAATCAAAGCATACGACAAGCATATAAATAAATAAGAATTTCAATATAAGAGAGTTTAGAGGTTACATCTTTCCCCAACAACAAATAAGATAGTTCCCCATCGTCATGGAGAAACTAGGTGAAGAATGGAATGAAAGAGATAAAAA
Organism: Vigna radiata var. radiata; assembly: GCF_000741045.1. NCBI lineage: Eukaryota > Viridiplantae > Streptophyta > Magnoliopsida > Fabales > Fabaceae > Vigna > Vigna radiata. The sequence continues at coordinate 23,304,577 of NC_028351.1, read as the reverse complement.
CCCTAAAAAGGAGAAAAGGAGAGCTGTCACCATCTCCAAATCTACCCTAAAGGGGTGAAAAATGTGTTTCTGTGCGTAAGCCATCAAAAGATACAAACCCTAAGACGTTCTGGCCTTTAAATAGGGCATAAAAATGACAGAAAACAAGTCCAAGCCCAAACAGATCATAAAAAATAACATAAAACAGGTCCATGCCCATCTGACAACCGCCCGACGCCTAATTTCACCACCCGGCGGTTTCCCTCAAGCCGCGCCACTGCCCGGGTGCCGCTCAGGTACCGCTCAGCCCCAGTGACTTGCGCTCAGGTACAACTCAGGTATCGCTCAACCCTAGCGGATTTTTTCAGCACTTTGTTTTTTTTTTCTGCACTGTGGTTGGTTTTTCAGCATTCTGGTTGACTTTTCAGCTCTCCAACCATTTGATAATTCAACCATTCTTTCAAATCATTCCAAAAACCTACAAAATCAAGGGAATTTAGCGAAAAAATCATAAAACATGTCCTCAACTCTTTTATTCACGAAAATAAAGAAAAATCATGATTCCAAGCAAGTTTCTAAGTCAAAAGGGTGCATTTGATATCAAAATTAAGTATGAAAATAACTGTTTTTGAACCGTTATCACAACCCCAAACTTGAAACTTTGCTTGTCCTCAAGCAAACAAGATGAAACTTAGTCTTCCACAAATCAACACAATGGTTCAATCACGTTCAAAAGCTCTTTCTTTCAAGATAGGTAATCAATTCATCAATAAAATTTAGTCAAAATGTGGACATGCTTTGATTCAAATTACTCATCCTGGTGTTCACATAATCATATAATTTCCAACAGATGCTATTCTCATGAATGATCAATTAGCTAAGCATATATATAATCATGAATTCGTGGAATCATTCCTCACCAGATAAGTGTTTCACTCAATCACACAGGTGTTTCAAGAGGTCACTCCTTCCCTCTACTATCTATATGCCCCATAGAAAAAATTGCCTGTCATTTGCCACAATCAAACATCATCACATACACATGTCATCACAAGGAATTTTCAAGGCTTATAATGTGGTTGGGTGATGGGTGTCGCACCCCATGCAAAATTTAATGTGCATAAAAGAATGCAGTATAGACTAGGAAGTGACTCCTAGGTCGTCTCTCAAGGACCAAATGTGGTTCAAGAATTAGGTCAGACACGAAGTGGGGGGGGTGTTGAAAGGTTTGTGAATGCGAATGAACTAAATCAAAAGACGGATGCAAACAGAAATGCAAACTCAGATGTAAAAACTAGTTCAACGACAGAATGAAAATGGTCGGTCATTAACTCAATCACTATGCTTCCAATCATAGATTAACACAATAAAGGAGCTACTCTAACCTCTAATCCAACATAGTTAACCAACTAAGCGAAGGCTAATTATGTTTTCATAAAAGTGAACTAAGCGAACACAATGTTAACATGTAATCCAATTTGCACCATGCAGTTTCATCAACTAAGCGAAGATTAAACACCAACTGGGCAACTAAGCGTATACCTAATTGCAAGTGCAAAAATAGAATTCACATTAACCAAGTCAGAGTGGCACACACAATCACAGTCCAGGAATCTCAAGGAAACAATGCAATTTTATTAATGACCAACCCGAATAACCTAAGCTAACATCACAACTAAATTAATACAATCAAACCGAACAAACAACATAGTAAACGAAATCATTAAGCCGAACATAATAGACATCATAGTGACCGAAAAAGTAAACCAAACAATGCAAAAGATAAATATCCAAACACAATTAAGGCTATGAAAATGCAATGCTTAAGCTAAAATCGAAATGCACAATGCAGCTTGGAAGCAAAATTAAATGCTAAAGATGCTTGACAAATTAAAATGCAAGTAAACTTGTGAAACTCTACTAAAAAGTTGAACGTGGCAATCATGCCCTTCCTCCAAATTACACTCAATTTGAACGTATCACCTTGCTTTCTAAAATAAAAGAATTGAAAATGAAGTACCTTGTGAGCTCCCTTCCGAGGCCGTGACACCAATTTCTTTTCCTTCCATCAAATCAATTTTTTTCATTATCAAAGAATTAAAAGAAGTTAACACCTACCATTGCCAAATGTCCCATCACCATAGACTCCACATTCACGATTTTTTATTGGGAGAAAGTAATCACTCCTACTCCATCCAGGACGTGCTACCACTTCTTCTCCAAAGAAAATAAATGCAAGGAACAATAAAATTAAAGAAAAGGTTGAATGCACTGTGACTACCACCTACTCCTATCTAATCCATTATTAATTCTCAAGGAAATAAAGGAAAGGAATAACATACAATCAGCTACCACGATGTCCCATCATCTCAAGATTTCTCAAAAGAAAAGTAATATGCACTCCAAATGCAATAAGCGACAACTCCAAGGTGAAGGAAAATGATACGCAGGGCCCAAGCCCAATAAATAAAGTCCAACAACCCAACCCAAGAAGAAGGACAAAAGAGTCATTTCACACATTAGGGGGGGGGGGGTGAGCTTAGCAAGGAAGGGGCTGCAACATGGAAGCACATGAAGTCTTCCAATCCATCACGTGGCCACATGTTTAAATTGATTTTTCTCACATTGTAAATAAGCCTTCTAGAAGGCCAAGCACATGCTGCACATGGTCTGATACGTGGCAGCTGATCCACTTTTCACGGATCATGAGTTCTTCACACGGCCAAGTGGGTTCATCTATAAAACCCACCATGGAAGCACTTGTATTGGACTTTTGATGATTAAATAAGTTTTATCTTTGCTGAAGCAAATTCCAGCATCCAAAACTTTGTCAAAAGTCACCTCCAAATTGAGCTTTCCCTCTCCACCTAGCTTCCTTCCATTGAAGGCTGCCTGAGCTAGTGTTCACCTCACCAAACAACTCTTCAAACCACCACCTACATCACTGAAACTCATTCTTCCGCTGCTGCCACACTGCAAGCAACTACTTCTACTGCATCCAAGCATGCCACTGCATTAAATCCATATTCACGGCTGGAGCCACCGTACCATGTGGTAATCAAAGCCATGGATGGCTGATTCACGCTCCAGCTAAGTCTATTGTCTTAAATCCACACTGTCATTAAAATTCCTGTACTGTCTTTGCTTCTCTGTTTCACTGTTCCATTAAATTTTCAAGTTCCAGTAGAATCTACTGTGTGAGTTTTCTTTGTTCCAGCTTCTGATTGTTTTCTTTTCCATCATTTTAATCGGTCTATTCCTTTGCTTTGAGTATTTTAATTTTTAAATCTAGTCCTGTAATGTCCAGTCATGTGTTTTGCTTAATTTTGTCAAAAACAATTCTGTGATTGGAGAAATCTGCACATTCTGAATGGTCATTCAACAGCTACGCTTCACAAGAGCAATGATTAAAGAGCTCAAGTGTAGTTTGATTTTCCATCAAAATGCAGTAGCCAAATCTGTTTCAAATCTGAACTGTAATTGTTTATCATCTGCACCGTGTCAATTGTATTATGGAATTATTTGATGTGCTGCGATAGTGTGGAAGCATACCATATGAACAGTGATTTGTCTAAGACAATCAAACTGGTTGCACAACACTGCAGAATTCAGAAACTAATTGTTTAGTAGCTCGACCGAACTGCATTTGCTTTGCTTGAGTTTATTTTCTTATTTTTAAATCTGTCCAGCTTAGAACTCATGTCTGGAGCTCTTTAAAATAATTCCTAGAGTCTTGTTCAAGTGCACTTTGTTGTTTTAAAGTCACAAAATGTGTTTCATAACAGTTTGAATATTCTGCTGAATTTTGGGTAGTGTATGGATCAATTTTGAATAAGATGAGCAACTCATATGGTGAAATTTTGATCTGGCACTTTGTAGCTTCTTTTGGCCATTTATATCTGTTATATTTGGCAAACTAAAGTTGCTCAAATTGTCATATTAACGATCCAAACACTTTTGACTCTGCTGTTGAGATTTGGTTGTTGATTTGGTCATAATTTAGTGTGAAAATGCAACTGGAATAGACAAATTCTGACTAAAGAGCATTCAACCTCTTTTGGCAGCTTGTACAAGTCACAATTTATAAAGCAAAGTTGTTCGAAACACAAAATTGGCTTTCTAAACACTTTTGTGTATATTGACCATTCAAACCACCAAGTTTTAGGCATTTTTTTTTTCTGATATAGTTGCAGAATTTTGGTTTTGGATAGTTGCCGTGATTGATGCATCAAATTTAATTTAATTTTGGTAGCAAAAGGCGTGGTTCAAAGTGTTTAAAAGAAGAGCATAATTCAAGAATTTCATATGCTGCATTACAATAGCCATTGAACCCGTACCAAAATTTGAATCAGTTTGAAATTCATTTGCATAGGAAGTACATTGAAGAGGAAACTATTGAAGTTCAAGGAAACTACAGTGCTATCATACAAAAACTTCTGCCTCCCAAGTTGAAAGATCCAGAAAGCTTCATCATTCCTTGCACTATAGGAAATATCTCAGTTGGAAAAGCACTAATTGATTTGGGAGCCAGTATCAATCTCATGTCACTCTCTATATTTAAGAAGATTGAAGGTTTAGAACTCAAGCCTACTCGGATGACTCTTCAACTAGTAGATAGATCTCTAAAATATCCTTATGGGGTAGCTGAAGATGTGCTTATGAAGGTAGACAAATTTCTATTTCCTGTGGACTTTGTTATCATGGAGATGGAGGAGGATGTGAATGTGCCTCTTATTTTTGGGAGACCTTTCATGAAGACTGCAAGAGTTTTGATTGATATGGAAAACGACAATCTGAAGGTGAGAGTGCAGATGAAGAAGTAAATTTTGATGCTTTTGAAGCCATGTATCACCCGAAGGATGACAAGGCTTGTTTCCATCTTGACACTCTTGACGAAATTTGCATGGTACAAGAGAAGAAAGCATGTGATAGTTTTCCTTTGGTTTAAACGCTAGTTGACACGTGTGAAGAATTGAATGAGAAAGAAGAAGAATTGATTGATGAGTGTTTGGTTGATTTGGAAGAGTTGAAAGAAGTCCCTTTGCATAAGACGAAAATGGAAGAGATCAACACAGAAGAAAAAGTGAAGGAAAGCAAATTGGAGCTGAAGATGTTACCACCACACTTGAAGTATGTGTTTTTAGAAGAAGGTGGGAATATACTAGTTATCATCGGTAATTCTCTCTCTCCCAAAGAAGAAGAAAAGTTGGTAGAGGTACTAAAAGCCAACAAAAGGAGTTATTGGATGGTCGATCTCAGATCTCAAAGGCATAAGTCCAACTTATTGCATGCACAAAATATTTATGGAGGATGAAGGAGGAGGTGAGAAAAGAGGTGTTAAAGCTACTTGAGGCTGGTGTTATTTGTCCTATCTCTGATAGTGAATGGGTAAGCCCAGTACAGGTGGTACCAAAGAAAGGTGGGATGACAGTTATTTATAATGAAAAAAATGAGTTCATACCTACAAGGACTGTTACTAGATGGAGGATGTGTATTGACTATAGAAAGTTGAACAATGCTACTAGGAAGGATCACTTTCCCTTTCCTTTCATGGATCAGATGTTGGAGAGATTGACAGATCAGACTTTCTATTGCTTTCTGGATGGATATTCTGGATATAATCAAATTATGGTGGATCCAAAGGACTAAGAGAATACGACCTTTACTTGCCCATTTGGAGTATTTGCTTACAGAAAAATGTCATTTGGGTTATGTAATGCTCTAGCTACTTTTCAGAGGTGTATGTAGGCAATCTTCGCATATTTAATAGAAAAATGCATTAAAGTATTTATGGATGATTGTTCGATGTTTGGTAGTTCCTTTCATGAGTGTTTGTCTAACCTAGATGTTGTACTTAAGAGATGCACCCAATCCAATCTTGTTCTCAATTGGGAAAAATGTCGCTTTATGGTAACAAAAGGTATTTTTTTGGTCATAAAATTTCTTCTAGGGGAATCGAGGTTGACAGGGCCAAATTGGAAGTCATTGAAAAACTTCAGCCACCAACCAATGTGAAGGGAATCAGAAGCTTTTTGGGTCATCCTGGTTTTCATAGAAGATTCATCAAAGACTTTTCAAAGATTGCCAAACCATTAAGCAGTCTCCTTGTTAAAGGCGTTTGATGTTTTGAAAAAAAAAATTGATGTCTGCTCCAGTAATTGTAGCTCTTGATTGGAATCAAGACTTTGAGCTGATGTGTGATGCCAGTAATTATGCCATAGGTGTTGTTCTTGGCTAGAGAAGAAAGAAGATATTTCACACTATTTATTATGCAAGCAAAGTTTTGAATGAAGCCCAATTGAATTATGCCACCATAGAAAAAGAATTTCTTGCTATTGTGTATGCTTTGGAGAAATTTAGACCTTATCTCATTGGATCTAAGGTGATCATCTACACGGATCATGCAAATATAAAGTATTTGCTAACCAAGCTAGATTCTAAGACGTGATTAATTAGATGAGTGCTTTTGCTATAAGAATTTGATGTGGAAATCCCTGACAAGAAGGGAAGTGAAAATATAATTGCTGATCACTTATTACGGTTGGTTAATAGTGAAGTTACAAGCAAGGAAGCAGAAATCTGGGAATCCTTCTTAGACGAAACACCCATGTATATCCAACAAAGGTCGTGGTTTGCTGATATGGCTAATTGCAAAGTTGTAGGAGTAATCCTAGAAGATCTTAATTGGAAACAAAGAAAAACAAATTTTGCATGATGTCAAACAATTTATTTGGGATGATCCTTACTTGTTCAAAATTGGAGCAGATAATCTTCTGAGGTGTTGTGTTACTAAGGAAGAAGTGGAAGGAATTTTATGGCACTATCATGACTCTCCTTATGGGGGGAATTTTAGTGGAGAGAGAACAACTGCAAAAGTGCTCAAATCAGGATTTTATTGGCCTACTCTGTTTAAAAATGCTCATAATCATGCCATAAACTGTGATAAGGGTCAAAGGACCGGTACTATCTCCAAACATCATGAAATGCTGCTACAAGGCATATTAGAGGTTGAAGTTTTTGATTGTTGGAGCATAGATTTTGTTGGACCTTTTCCACCATCTTTCAATAATGAATACATACTGGTGGTAATGAGTTATGTTAGTAAATGGGTGGAAGCTGTGGCTTTTCCCAAGAATGATTCTAGCACTGTTATTAAATTTCTGAAAAGGAAAATTTTCTCACGGTTTGGAACGCCCAGAGTATTCATTAGTGATGGAGGATCTCATTTTTGCAATTCCCAACTTGCAAAGATACTCAAGCACTATGGTGTGAGACATAAGTAGCTACGCCTTATCATCCACAGAAAAACGGGCAAGCTGAGGTTTCTAATAGGGAGATAAAGAGGATTCTGGAGAAGACAGTTGCTTCATCAAGAAAGGATTGGTCCCAGAAGTTAGATGATTCTCTTGTTGAGATTGTTGACAACACAAACTCTATATCACTCTAGTTTTTGATGATGACAACACTTTGCTTAGTAACAGTACACATGTTGCTGCATTACATGTTCTTATGCTGAATTGATTATTATATCTGTTGAACATGTTTGATGTACTGTGTTGTATATTCCTATGTTGATTGTTTGATATATTTGTGGAACATGCTTACATGCTTATGTGCAATGTCAAATGCTTTAATACATATGTTTTACTGCACATTTTTTAAAGTGAAAAACCACAAGCACTTTCATGAACTTATAATTGTGTGACAAAGTTATAGTACAGTCGACTACATTATGAATGGATTTGACTATGCTAAAATCTTTGTATAGATTTTAAGAATCAGTGCTCTGTGATGTTTTGAGTTGAAAAGAATTTCAAAGTGTTTTTACATATGTTAGTTGACTTTGTCTGGTTTACATTCGACTGTGTTTTTAATCTGATTTGAAATTTTGTTATGCTCATGCGTTCGACAACTATATTTTTAAAAGTTCGTTGAGCATTGATGACTTGGTCAACTGTATTAAATGTGTGTTGATTTTTGGTTGACTGAGAGCTACTATGTTGACTGTCTGCTATAACTATAATAATACAGTCGACTGAATTAGTAGCCTATTCGACTGAGAAACAATCTGATAGACAGAAAGCTATAAATTGGCTGAACATGAGTTGTTCAGAGACTTTTGATGATCTAACATTTTCATTCTTGTTTTAGATTGAATTCTCTGTGATAACAACTCCAAGAATTCTCCAAGAAGATCGTGGTTATCTTTCTTGAGGGAGATTCAAAGGGAGATAGCTTGCGCACTCATTGTCTGATGAAATACTGCATAAAGAAGGTGCTTCTGGGTTGATCACTTCATGCTTGGCATCCTTTCAAGACTGCTGCATTTGTTGAGGCTTAACATCCTATGAAGACTGTTGGAATTGGACTTGTTGTGATACAGGGGTTTCACGTTGAGGATTGTTCGATGTGGTGTTCAGATTGTAGAAGAGGGGATTCTTGCTGCAAGTCTGGTTTTTGTTATTGCAACTATATTTTGGTTTTGGGTTAGAAAGGAGATTTATATTTTTGACGTGAGGTCTTCTATAAAGTCCTTGTTGTAAAAACCGCAACCATTATAGTGCATTTGCTTCCTGGGTTGGAAGGACACTGGATGTAGGCATTGTTGGTCGAACCAGTATAAAAATCAGTGTTTGATTTTCTCTATCCCTACACTCTTTAATTCCAGTCGACTTTACTTTTCACACAACTACGTTTTTTCGCAGCATATAAATTTTCATTACTTGCATTTCAAGAAAGGTTAAAAAGCTTTGTACTTTTGATGAAAGATTGTGAAAAGATTTTGTTTTTGAAAAATCACCGATTCACCCCCCTCTTGGTGTAAAAATGAAGCCTATTTGTTTTCCAACAACTCTTTGGGCACATCGAACCACAATGAAGACAACTATCAGATTATCTCCTTTCCAAATTGTCTATGGAAAAGCATGTCATCTACCAGTGTAGATGGAACATCGAGCTTTGTGGGCCTTAAAATTCTTGAATTTTGATCCTTTTGACACTGTAGAAAAGAGGAGAAGGCAAACTATTGAGCTTGAGGAGATGCGGTTGCATGCCTATGATTCTTTCAAGAATTACAAAGAAAAGGTAAAATTTTGTCATGACAGGAAGCTGGTAAAAAAGATCTTTAATACAGGACAGCGGGTGTTGTTGTGCAATTCATGACTAAAGCTTTTCCCTAGAATGTTGAAGTCCAAGTGCTCTGGTCCGTTTATAATCAAGAATGTCCTTCCACATGGAGTAGTTAAGTTGACAGATTCAGCCTCTGAAGACCCAGAAAGAAGTTGGATAATTAATGGAACACGTCTCAAGCATTATTTGGGTGGTGAGTTTGAATGCCTTTCCACAGTCATGGAGTTGGTTGATCCAGATTGAGTTTAATGGTGTCAAGCTAGTGACGTTAAAGAAGCGCATCCTGGGAGGCAACCCAGCTTTTTAAACCTTTCCTTTTGATAATTTGTTTTGTTATTGTACTATGCTTGAATGAACTACACTGTTTTGGTTCAATTATGTTGTGTTTTGTGATAAGTATTGCTTTATGATGCTCTAGTATAGTGATTGATGTTGAGATTATGCATGATGTGCTGGTATACATGTGATGGCTCACAGTGTATGAAACAAGTGCTTGAGGTAAAACTTGATTGAGATACTGAGCAGGATGTTTTTCTGAATCCTGGAACTTTAGAGTTAACCTGTGTGAGGTTTGGGCTTCATAGTTTCTGTGAATAATTGCTACTACTTTGGAAGCATGAATGATTTTGCCCAAATTTTCTGTGATTGAACTACTTATTTGCAGGTTTCATATGATCAAGGTCATCTTTTGTTTTCCCTTATTCTTCTAGCCTTCACATGATTTTAATCACTAAAAAAAGAACAATTTGTTCTAACCTTTGAACCTTGAGCCTTATGCATGTTTTAAAAACCCATTGTGAAAATCTTTACCTTGAGTTGAGTTGAGAACATTTGTGAGGTATTGATAAAGGTTCAAGTTTGGGGTTGAGAAAGGAAAAAGAAAAAGCATTAAGCTAAGCAGTAAGTACATGAAAAGAAAAAGCAAAAGAAAAATGAAAAGAAAAGAAAAGAAAAGCTCAATGCAAAGGAAAGTTGGGAATAAGAAAGAGAGGTTGTGCTTGAATGATGAAATCATAAATGTCTCTTTTAACTCAAGGATTTTGATGACCAGAAAAACCAATTTTCTTCTTAGTCCAACCACGTTACAAGCCATGAAAAGACCTTGTGATGAAAACTTGCTTGTGAGGATGTTTGATTGTGGTTAAATGAAAGGCAAAATTAATTTGTGTTACATTGTGATAGTAGAGTGAAAAAGACACCAATACCTCACTATACACCTTTGAGTTTGAGTGATACACTTTTGAGTGCTCGAGTGATACACTTTTGAGTGCTTGAGTGAAACACTTTCCTTGGTGAGGAGTAGTTCTTTGAATCTCTGATTACATCTTTGCTTGGTTGATTAATCATTCTTATAAGGATAACATCTGTTGAAGTATATGAACATCACATTGATTTTGATTGGATTAAGGCATCTATACATCATGACTGACATCTGTATGATGAGTTGATAAAAGTGATTTATTGTCTTGGAAGAAAAGGTTTGTGAAAATGTTGAATCATTGTAGTAATTGTTTTGAAAAGCTAAATTAACTTCTGTTTTGTTTGAGGACAAGCATGTTGAGATTGTTGACAACACAAACTCTATATCAATCTAGTTTTTGATGATGACAACATTATGCTTAATAACAGTACATGTTGATGTATTACATGTTCTTATTCTGAACTGATTGTTATATTTGATGAACATGTTTTGATGTACTGTGATGTATGTTCTTATGTTAATTGTGTGATATATTTGTGGAACATGCTTATATGATTATGTGCAATGTGAAATGCTTTATCAAAGATATTTTACTGCACATTCTGGAAAGTGAAAAATCACAAGCACTTTTGTAAACTTATAACTGTGTGACAAAGTTCTAGTCTAGTCGAATACATCTGTAATGGATTCGACTATTCTAAAACCTTTGTACAAATTTTGGGAATCTGTGCTCTATGATGTTTTGGATTGAAAAGAATTTCAAAATGTTTTTACATGTGTCCAGTGTACATTCGACTGTATTATTGATCTGTTTTGGAATTCGGTTATGCTTACACGCTCCAACAACTATACTTTTCAAAAGTTAATTAAGCATTGATGACTTGGTCAACTGTATTAAATGTGTGTTGATTTTTGTTGACTGTGAGCCTCTATGTTGATTGTCTGTTATAACTGTAATAATACAGTCAACTGAATTAGTAGGCTATTCGACTGAGAAACAATCTGACTGACAGAAAACTATAAATTGGCTGAACACAATTTGTTCAGAGACTTTTGACGCTATAACATTTTCATTTCTTGTTTCAGATTGAATTCTCTGTGTTAACAGCTCCAAGAATTCTCCAAGAAGACGATGGTGATCTATCTTGAGAGAGATTGATGGAAGCTCTCTTGGAATTCAATCACGAACAACCTCCAAGTCCAGAGATGGCAGCGAAATGTAGTTGCAACATGAAGCACGAAAGGTGTTTGATGAAGGCTTCAATGAAGGTGTGTGGAAGAAGCAAGGATTCTCAAGCTCCGAAAGCCTTCCAAGAGGGAAGGAAGCTAGAGGAGAATGTGCAGAATAGGCACAAGCAAGTTGAACTCTGAAAATAATGTCTGGAGAAATCTCAACAACATTTCATTATCAATTCAAAGTTGAATTTTACAAAGAGAAGAGTCCTCCTTTTATAGATGAAGGAGTGACTCAAAAACGTGCTAAGAAAGCTACTCTAAGTGAAAAAGAAGCTTGTTGAGAAAGCTATGCAGTTGGAGAGACTTAGGACGCAAGGTACAACATGCCAGGTCAGGAATCCAAGTGAAGAAGAAGACTCTGCAGTTCTGGCGCTGGGGCGCCCTGGAGAAGGGCACTAGGGCACCATCTGATTCCCTTTTGTGATTCCTTGGTTGTCCTTCTTAGCAGCCTTCCTTAGCTATATGTACATGGTGTGGGTATCAGAGGGGTATGGTTTGAAGAGTATAACGCAGCGGAATTAAAAACTTAGAGTAGCGTATAAGCGTGTTCGGTCACTTTTAAAACGAAGTTGGTCCTTTTTCGAAAAAAAATTTTCTTTTAGAAAATTTATCAAATATTTAACACGCGTAAAATAAAATGAGTGTAGGGAAGAGAAAAATCACACAAATGATTTTTATACTGGTTCAAATCAAAAGATTCCACGTCTAGTTGTTAATCACTATAAAAAGTGATTAACTATTTTCACTAAAAATATAGTTGTACAGATTACAAGATAATGAAATGAGTAAGGGATAGAAAACACCTTCCTTCGACAAACGAACCGGAAGAGTGCAGTGAGTAACTTCCTTCGACAAACGAACTGGAAGTGCTTCCTTCGACACACGAACCAAAAGCAAACACTCTGCCAACTCGAAGAGAACTGCTCCGACTTTCGACACACGAAACGCGAGCTTCTCCTATTCACGAGACCAGGCAGAGCACCTTGCCAACTCGAACAGAATCGCTTCGACTATCGACACACGAAACGCGAGATTCTCCTATTCACGAGATCAGGCAAGGGAACAAAACTAGCTTTTGAGAACTTCCTTAGACAAACTGTATTCTTCAAAAGACCTAAGTTCACAACGTTTCCTCTGAATTTTACAGAAGCCAAATATATAGCCAATTGCACTGAATGCCAAAGGTCAGGTCCCAACTCCCACGAATAATCGATTATTGTAAGTGATATTCGATTATTCAAGTCCATTACAGGGTTTTCAAAAAGTGATAATCGATTATATGAAGTGATAATCGATTATTCAAGTATGACTTGTGATAATCGATTATTGCTTCATGATAATCGATTATTCTAGTACAAAATGCAAGTGATAATCGATTATACCTTGTCCATAATCGATTATTCTAGTTAAAAATACAAGGTTTAAGATTTTCCTACTACATCCAAGTTCTACAAGTTGCTTTTTAAATAAATCTAATGTTCTCTACAAATAATACTTCTTGCAGCATCATCAAAACAATTCTTCAGGTTTTACCAATACTCCTTATTGGTAACAATATCCCCCTTTTTGATGATGATCAAAAAATTCTCTTTTAAAAGCAACTTTGGTTTATTTGCAACACATACAAGCTAACAAAAAACATTTTATGAAAAATTTTCATAAAGAGTTTGATACAAGAAGGCCTAGCACCATAGGACCTATCACAAGAGGGATGATCAAGAAGCTTCAAGATGAGCACTCTCCCAAAGGTCAAGTACTCTTTGCTATTTTTGGGTGGAAGATTGGAGACCAAGGAGATGCTATCAAGGTGCCAAAACATGGAGAAGGGTAAANTGGACTTTGGCTACATGAAGATGGGGTGCGNATAGTATCATAGGGGTAGCATTAGCNTAGCTATTTCCACTTATGCGCATAGCTATTAGACCACGTGAATCATAAGGCTTCTAGAAGCCATTCACACTTTGCACATGTGGATGAGGTGGCATTTGATCCGTATTTTGTGGATCTCATCACATCACATGCATGGCCTTGAGATTGTGCTATAAAATCTCATTGCCAAAGCTTGTAAATCACTTTTGGAAATATTGAAAAGAAATTCTGCTCACATGAAAGCACAATTCTCTCATCCGAAAGTCACTCTCCTTGCTTGCAACTTCATTGCTACTTTCTTCCATTGTGGAAGCCTTCTGAAGTAGTTAACCATTCACTCAAGCTAGCCTTCACCTCACCTTACCATATACACCTACATTCCGCTGCAACCATCCTCACCNAACTCGAAGAGAACCGCTCCGACTTTCGACACACGAAACGCGAGCTTCTCCTATTCACGAGACCAGGCAGAGCACCTTGCCAACTCGAAGAGAACCGCTCCGACTATCGACACACGAAACGCGAGCTTCTCCTATTCACGAGACCAAGCAAGGGAACAAAACTAGCTTTTGAGAACTTCCCCAAACAAACTGTATTCTTCAGAAGACCTAAGTTCACAACGTTTCCTCTCAATTTTACAGAAGCCAAATATATAGCAAATTGCACTGAATGTCAAAGGTCAGGTCCCAACTGCCACGAATAATCGATTATTGTAAGTGATATTCGATTATTCAAGTCCGTTACAAGGTTTTCAAAAAGTGATAATCGATTATATGAAGTGATAATCGATTATTCAAGTATGACTTGTGATGATCGATTATTGCTTCATGATAATCGATTATTCTAGTACAAAATTCAAGTGATAATCGATTATAGCCTGTCCATAATCGATTATTCCAGTTAAAAATACAAGGTTTAAGATTTTCCTACTACATCCAAGTTCTACAAGTTGCTTTTTAAATAAATCTAATGTTCTCTTCAAATAATACTTCTTGCAGCATCATCAAAACAAGGTTTTACCAATACTCATTATTGGTAACAATCTACCCCTTTTTGATTGTGATAAAAAAATTCACTTTTAAAAGCAACTCTAGTTTACCTGCAACACATACAAGCTAACAGAAAACAAAGTTAGCAGTACTTGTATCAATTATTAATTTGTATTATACTTCTCCCCTTATATTATTCTTCTCCCCCTTTTTTATCATAAGCAAAAAGATTAAATTAAAAAACTCCCCCTAAATATGTAATAATCCCTTTTGATAATAGATTATTACTTTAAATTTTAACGCTGATAATCAATTATTACTTTAAATAATCGATTATTTGTGTTCAAAATTGTCAAAATCTAAATTTTTAGGCCGAGATAATCGATTATGACCCTTTGTTAATCGATTATTGACGTTAATTTCCAAAAAAAACAGATATTTGGGCCAAATTTTCAACCTAAAACACATCTATCACTCATAAAATGTCTTCTAAGATCATAGCGTAAAGATATTCCCTTAAATGGCTCTCACCCTCATCAAAAGAGAGATGCAATTTATAAAATTTGAACTTTTATAAAATGAGAGGCAAATACATGATGAAATACCAAAGTATAGATGAATAACCAGATATCTAACAGTCTTATATATCTCCCCCTTAAATGAGTACCAGGTATCACAAGATCATGTCATAAGATGTCAAACAAAAGTTTCTCTTAAACTCATAAACAGATTCTGAAAAATATTTTAAGATCTGTTCAGTCCAAAACAATGCAGATATGCTTACAAGGTAGTTCAAAAAAGTATTTGAACTTCCAAACCATTTTCAATATTTCTTAGCAAATCAAATTCAACTTTTATCAGACTTTATCAGTGATTCTGCAATCAATTTATAAACTATAATGAAAGCAACAATAGCTAATATAAATGTGATCACATCACAGCAGCTCAAGGTTTAACAGGAAAGCATTTATACTAGCATAATTAGTTCAAAAACTAATTTTGACAGCATAATTTATAACTTCCCAAACAACAACTATGATTTATGCACTCTCATATCCCAAACTGTTCAATTCCATGAATTCAGTTGTGCATATCAAAACAACTTATACAAAAATTCAAACACAAGCTGATTCAGATTTTATCTTTCAACAGTTTATAAGCCAGATATTTTACATCAAAATTATGCAAAACTTGATCAGTTCATTTACTGCATCCAAATTCTCAATGAGTATTATCATAGCTTATGCGATATGCATTTGAACTTGATAACAAATCTCCACAAAAACAGCTTTGAAACAGAATTGACAATTTAATCATCAAATGTCTTAATCATCCAAAAATGCCAATGAAAATCCATCAATCAGATCATTCAAATGAATTTTTCATTGCTTTTGATGGTTGACAAAAGATATATCAAGGCTTACTTCAAAGTATTCAAGAAATTGAATACTAAACCAGTTAAACACAGATTCAATTTATAAACAAAAACAAATCATTGAAATAACAATTGCACATGACTAATCATTCCAAAAGATTAAATTTAGCACATGAATAGTCTCAAATAGATTAATTTCATTGATTAAAATGTGCAAACAGATAAGAACACATCACAGGATGAATGAATCAATGATGGACATATTATTTGCTCAACCAGAAATGAATATGACAATAATCTCTTAATGGAAGATCAAGCATATCAAAATGTAACAACAAAGTTTAAACAAAAAAACTTAGCTCAATCACTTGGTGCTTGAACCAAAGCTTTGGATATCACTTGATGGAATTACTTCCTGGCTTGAAGCATCAATTCCAAAAGCAGAATATCATAAAATTCTCTTCCCTGTTTGAAAACTTATTCTGCAAAACAAAGCAATGGAGCTTTTGGTACCCATAATCTTATTTGGGTGCGTGAGGTTAGAGACATATTACTTTATGACAGGAATCCAAGCATATTTCCCATTTGGAACATCAAAATGTTTAATGTTACATTTGTTTGAAGTGTGCCCCTTTTTCATGCAATAGAAACAACAAACATCATGCACCTTGTTTTTCACAAAAGTCCCCTTCTCAACCCATACCCTTCGGGTTCTTTTAGTTTGAGGTTCCCTATGTTGATGCATGTTCTTGTTTTTAACATTTTTCTTTCTAAAAACATTTTGAACATGTGAAATAGATCTGGTGGCTTTAGCAAGCAAATATTTAAGAATATCTATGTCAAACATGTGACTCTTACAAGATAAACATTCAATAGGTTGATTATTTGCATCAAATTCAGATAATTTCATTTTGAGATTACTTATTTTATTTCTTAAAACAACTTCTTCATCTAACGCACTTTCATATTTAATCTTCAATTCCTTAAACTCATTTTTCATGTTTTTATGATCCGCATCTAATTTCTCAGATTCATTTAACAATTCAAGAAAAGCTTTTTGTAAATCAAACTCATTAGTGTCAAGGCTAAAATAAAATGAGTGTAGGGAAGAGAAAAATCACACAAATGATATTTATACTGGTTCGAATCAAAAGATTCTAAGTCCAGTTGTTAATCACTATAAAAAGGGATTAACTATTTTCACTAAAAATATAGTTGTACAGATTACAAGATAATGAAATGAGCAAGGGATAGAAAACACCTTCCTTCGATAAAGGAACCGGAAGAGTGCAGTGAGTAACTTCCTTCGACAAACGAACTGGAAGTGCTTCCTTCGACACACGAACCAAAAGCAAACACTCTGCCAACTCGAAGAGAACTGCTCCGACTTTCGACACACGAAACGCGAGCTTCTCCTATTCACGAGACCAGGCAGAGCACCTTGCCAACTCGAACAGAATCGCTTCGACTATCGACACACGAAACGCGAGATTCTCCTATTCACGAGATCAGGCAAGGGAACAAAACTAGCTTTTGAGAACTTCCTTAGACAAACTGTATTCTTCAAAAGACCTAAGTTCACAACGTTTCCTCTGAATTTTACAGAAGCCAAATATATAGCCAATTGCACTGAATGCCAAAGGTCAGGTCCCAACTCCCACGAATAATCGATTATTGTAAGTGATATTCGATTATTCAAGTCCATTACAGGGTTTTCAAAAAGTGATAATCGATTATATGAAGTGATAATCGATTATTCAAGTATGACTTGTGATAATCGATTATTGCTTCATGATAATCGATTA
>NC_028351.1:23283316-23285074 GCF_000741045.1 Vigna radiata var. radiata | reverse complement strand
CCATCAAATTAGCTTCAACAAGTCTTAAATCATCATTAAAATATGTTTGAATCATTGGATTGAACCTATATGCAGTACTGTTCATTTGGTCAATAACTCTGCACTGAAAATCACTGTACCGAGAGCTATGCTGTGAGTGTTAAAATACTGCATTGTTTGCTGTTTGATTTCACAAAATTGGATGCAACAAAAGCCTATGGTCCATAAAATAGCAAGATAAGAGTTCAAAAGAGTTATTAAAAACATTAAAAAAGCAAATAGGACCATTGCATCATTAGTTTCGAAATTCTGATTGCATTGAACTTTGCTATCAAAAACTAATGCAAGTTCATTGAGACATTACATCAAACAGTTTAGACAATTTTCGTTGCATAGCCAATTCGTGTTTGATTCTGGTTTATAGTTTTTTTTTTGTGTTTTAAATCTGTTCTATAACCCTTCTTAGGATCCATTTGAGGTGCCACCGTGTTTGATCACCCTTTAATTGCTTGTTTTTTCGAACTTAAAACACTTTGCACACCAACTGTTTGAAGAAATTCCTGGTGTTGCTATCCATTGGTTGCGAAAATTATAGCAAATGTGGTGACATTTCCAATGACTAATTGGCTTGTTGGATAGGTGGTTTGTACCTCAGAAGGTTTATCACAAGTGGAAGCATCAAAGAAGGTTCAATGATGAGAAACAAATGCAAGAAGATGGCTATTAGGGAAGGGAATCCGTGACCAATCTGTACCCCAAAGTTGCTGCAGCAGTGCACTAAAACAACAACCAGCAGATACGGGTTTTTCTGCAGAATTTCATCTCTTTGAGTGAACACTTGGCAGCTGAGAGGAATTGCATGAATTGATCATAATTCAATCTTTGTTTTGAGAAGCCAAAGCTGCACACATCTTTTCCTTAGCCAATTTTCATTTCTTTTGCCATTTACCAAGTTTTCTTGTAATTTTTCTTTGGTTTTTGATTTCAAATCCAAGCAAGTGAGGTGCTAGAGTTCACAAGTGCTCTTCCCTCATTTGTAACTAGACTCAAAGAAGTCTCACAACCTAAAATTGGGTAGACGGTGAGTGTGTCTTAGATCCAACGTCTAAGCCTCACCTAGGAGACCTCACCTTAATTGCTTTTCCAATTCTCGACTAGATAGCTTATATCTAGTGCGACTAGGAAGCTCTCATAGGGGTCCGACTTTAGAGTCTAGGTTGTTTTGTTTCTTTGCTTTGTGTGTTTGTCTTTAAGACTTAAGTGGATTTAAGAGTGATTTTGACTTAAGGACTCTAGTAAGTAGCTAGAAGCATATTTGGCAAGGATAAGGCTTGGTACTTAAGCAATCCAAGTGATTCACCTCCCTTACCTAGAATATTGCTTTCAAGTGAAAATCTATAGTCTTTACTTCAAGAATAACATTAAGTCCATCATAATGTCTAGAAGGCATTCTCCTAGGATTAGTGATAGTGAAAAAGAAAATTTTTCTCTTCAAGCTTTAGTTAATGAATTCAAAGAAATGAGAAGGGAAATAAATGAAGAGAAAGTCAATTGAGAGCTTCAAAATGCTGTCATTCAAAATGAATTAAAATTGTTGAGGGAAAAGTCAAGGGGGAGTCATAGTGATTATTCTCTAGAGGGAGGGATACCTTTGAGTGTGGGAGATTATTACCCTCATCAGCCTTCTTCTTCAAGAAGGCATAGAAGAAATTCTCATGCACCTCCACCCCCAAAAGAAGTCAATGTGGTGTTGCCTCACTTCCATGGGAAGGACAATGT
>NC_028351.1:23271815-23274356 GCF_000741045.1 Vigna radiata var. radiata | reverse complement strand
TAGCACCATAGGACCTATCACAAGAGGGATGATCAAGAAGCTTCAAGATGAGCACTCTCCCAAAGGTCAAGTACTCTTTGCTATTTTTGGGTGGAAGATTGGAGACCAAGGAGATGCTATCAAGGTGCCAAAACATGGAGAAGGGTAAANTGGACTTTGGCTACATGAAGATGGGGTGCGNATAGTATCATAGGGGTAGCATTAGCNTAGCTATTTCCACTTATGCGCATAGCTATTAGACCACGTGAATCATAAGGCTTCTAGAAGCCATTCACACTTTGCACATGTGGATGAGGTGGCATTTGATCCGTATTTTGTGGATCTCATCACATCACATGCATGGCCTTGAGATTGTGCTATAAAATCTCATTGCCAAAGCTTGTAAATCACTTTTGGAAATATTGAAAAGAAATTCTGCTCACATGAAAGCACAATTCTCTCATTCGAAAGTCACTCTCCTTGCTTGCAACTCCATTGCTACTTTCTTCCATTGTGGAAGCCTTCTGAAGTAGTTAACCATTCACTCAAGCTAGCCTTCACCTCACCTTACCATATACACCTACATTCCGCTGCAACCATCCTCACCAACTCATCAACCCGAGAGCAACTCTCATCTGCCCAAACCAGCGCTGGAATCCACAACAGTCACTGTTCCATTGGATTTCAAGCTTTTCAGAGTTGTTTCCCCACTCCAATCTCACGGATTTTCATCCTACATCCCCCTGGATGTATCAAAGTTGAATTGCTGGAATTCATTTTTGCATTTTTATGAACAATTTTCTTTTTCAGTTATTTTCAATTTTTTGTTCTTGCATTGGAACATGTATTTTTTTTTTTTAATTTTTGGAACAATATTCGGGTAGCATCTACTGAGGGATGCTAAAAATTTTAAATCCACTGAAGGATTCCAGGAAGGCACACCTATTGATGGGTGTTGGGAGGAACGACACTTACTGACAAGTGCTAAACAGGTTTGGCTCAGGCTCGTGACGTTAAACAAGCGCTACTAGGAGGCAACCTAGATTTCTTCTCACACTTTTGCATTTTAAATTCCTAGAATAGGTTGAATTTTAATTTCAATGTGTACTCTTGGCTTGAATACTTTTTCTGAAAATGTTTGACTGACTGATGTGCATGATGGAGCTATTTGATAATTATTTGATGTGGATGATAATTGAGTTGTGTTGTATGTTAAGATCCAGTGAAACAAATGTATGATAATTTATGATTGTGGTTATGATGCTAGGCAGGGTGTATAAATGAATTCTGTGTGAGAAAGCATGTTGTGTGAGGTATTGAGCTCCAGAGTTTTTATTGTTGTATGCATTGTTCACAGGAAAATATGAATGATATTGCCTTAATCTTGATAATTGATTGAATTGCATGTAAATGTCATATGATCAAGGCCATTTTTGAAAAACCCTTCTCTAGCCAAATTTTCACCCAAAGAGCTTGAAAATATTATGCCCTTTTTGAACCTTAGCCTTAAACAGGATGTGAACCCTTGTCTCGAAATTCTTTACCTTGAGTTGGGTTGAGCTTAATTGTATGCGATGAAAAGGTTCAGGTTTGGGGTTGTGTGGGGGAAATTGAAAGGCAAATGAAAAGCATTGAGCTCAAAGGTTGTGAAAAGAAAAATTCATGAGAAAAAGAAAAGAAAAGAAGAAAAGCATGAAGATAAGCTCAATGAAAAAGAAAAGGAAAAAGTTGAGGATGAGAGAAATTGGTAAGGAAGAGAGTTGTGCTTAATTGTTGAATATTTTGATAGATCTCTTGACTCAAGGATTTTGCATTCCAAAAAAACCAATTCTTCTTGTTAGCCCAACCTCATTACAAGCCTTGAAAAGTCCTTTTGATGGCATTTGCATGTAAAGATGTTGATTGTTTGAGATGAATGTCAATTTTGTTTCATGTGACTTGTGAATATTAAAGAGTTGGAGTGTCACCTTAAACACTTGAGTGATTGAGTGAAACACTTGCTTGGTATGAACTGTTAATTTTCATGAGTGAATTTTTGCTTAGTGGATTGGTCATTCATAATGTGTAACATCTGTTGTGCAATCTCTGGATTGAAAACATGCATACATCTTATTTTGATTTCGCTGAGGATTTGGATTGAGTAGTTTTGTCAGGAACTTTGGGAAGGTTGAATCATTTGATGAAAGAGTAGAAAGCCAAGCTTTGTTTTGTGTGTTGTTTTGTTTTGTTTTGCTTGAGGACAAGCAAAATTCTAAGTTTGGGGTGTTGATGAAGGTTGAAAAACAATAATTTTCATATGTCAAATTAGACCAAATTACGTCCTTTACAACTTGGAATGAGCTTAGAATCAAGCAAAACTCAATAAATGAGTCTGTGGAGAGTCAAAAGTTGTTTTTAGCGATATTATGCATGTTTTCCATTATTTTGTAGTATTTTGGTGAAAGGGAAGAATGGAGTTGAAGATAAAGGTCGAAGACTCAAGAAAATAGAAGAAAATTGAAGATTTGAAGAGTCGACGCACCGCCCGGCGGTAACTTACACCGTCGGGCGGTCCAGGGCGAG
>NC_028351.1:23267161-23270975 GCF_000741045.1 Vigna radiata var. radiata | reverse complement strand
TAATCAAACTAATAATTCAAGAGGAGTAAATAAGAGAGTGTGGATAAGATGAAATTGTAAACCCCCAACAACATCATTCATCCATTGTTTTCTTTTGTCAATTGAATCATTCTCTTTATTGCATGTTCATATTTTTATTCTCCTACACAATTATTTAATTTTTACTTTCAAGTCTTATTATTTTAATTCACGTGAACGAGAAAGCCTTTCGAGTCTCTTGGGAAGAACGATATTGGGTTTTACCAATTATATTACTTGAACGATTTGGTACGCTTGCCAATCTGTCAACACCTAGAAAACTTCTTACTTCTCCCACTGTTTTCAGGACAGGCCACTCTTGGATAGCTTTGATTTTGCTAGGATCAACATGTACACCTTCTTTCCCAACTTTGAAGCCTAGAAAAATAACACTTTCTTGACAAAAGGTACATTTGTCAAATTTGGCAAATAAATGGTGTTGACGAAGCAAAATCAAGACTTTTCTCACATGATGAAGATGCTCTTTAAGACCTTTGTTATAGATTAGAATATCATCAAAGTAGACTACATGAAAGCTGCCTATGTATTCCTGAAGGACATGATTCATTAAGCGCATGAAGGTACTAGGAGCATTGGTTAAGCCAAAAGGCATGACTAACCATTCATAAAGGCCAAATTTGGTCTTAAAAGCGGTTTTCCATTCATCTCCTTCTTTAATTCTGATTTGATGATATCCACTTTTAAGATCAATCTTGGTGAAGATGTTTGCTCCATGTAATTCATCTAACATATCGTCCAATCTAGGAATAGGGTGCCTATACTTGACTGTAATGTAGTTAATAGCCCTGCAATCTGTACACATTCGCCAAGACCCATCTTTCTTAGGGACTAACAACACTGGCACCGCATAAGGGCTAAGGCTCTTTTGTATCCACCCTTTTTTCAATAAATCATTAACTTGCTTCTCTATCTCTTTGGTTTCTGTGGGGTTAGTCCTATAAGCCGACCTATTGGGAAGGCTGGCGCCAGGAATCAAATTAATTTGATGTTCAATTCCTCTAAGAGGTGGTAATCCTCTTGGAACCTCTTTAGGAAATAAATCATCAAACTCTTTCAAAAGCTTTTGTAACCCCTTTGGATGAGAATCAAGTGGATGATTTATGGAAAGAAGTGCCTCCTTACAATAGAGAAGAAAGTGAGGTTGTCCAAGAAAAAGATTTTTAGAAGAGTGTGGTGGGACAACTTCATTGGTTGAGGCACATTCGACCTAACTCAACTTTTTCTCTTTGGAAATTTTGGTAGAGTGGAGCTTTTCCTCACCATCCAATTTCTTCTTAAGTATTAGTTGATCCTCTCATACTTGTGATGGTGTAAGAGGGCTCTTCTCGCCGAGGGATCGGGTTAAGGGTAGGCCAAGAAAGTTTGCATAACAATTAGATAACAAAGCAATTTAAACAAGAGGAGTAGATAAGATTTGGCGGATAAGATGAAATTGTAAACCCCTAACAACTCCATTCATCCATAGTCTTTATCTTGTCAACTAAATTAAACGCATTGCATGTTTATTTTCTGTCTTTGCATTCCACACAATTAATTTTTCTCTACAAGTCTTACGATTTCGATTCGCACGAACGATAAGGCCTTTCGAGTCTCTTGGGAAGAACGATATCGGGCATGACCGATTATATTACTTGAACGATCTAGTACACTTGTCAGTGAGTCAACAGGGCGCAGAGGAGGCGCAACAGCACACTCTTTTACTCTCTAGAGGCGGATTTGGATGGGAGAGCTTCCATCTTGTACTTTTAGGGTTTTTCTATCTCATTATTCTCCATTGTTCATCTAGTTTCACCATGATGATGGTGAACTAAGCTCTATTTGTTGTTGGGAGACTATGTAACCTTGTGAACTCTCATGTATTTGAATTGATTCTTAATAATATATGCTTCTTTCATTAATTGTTAGAGTAATTCTTCTGTTACAACGCTTGCTTTGTTTAACTCATTCATAGCATGATGTATGAATTGCATAAGTGTTGGGAGGTTCCTTACAATTCAGGATCTTGTTGAATTACTACCAAGAGCAGTATTTTTCAGGGATGGGGCTATGAGTCTTGGTCGTCTGAAGCTCTTGATCTTCAAAATTAATTACTAGGAATGCTAGAAATCGTATGAACTGGTAATTAAGGATAGGCTTTCTTCACCGAGGGATCGGGTTTTAAATGATTTAGTGAGTGACGTTAACATTAATGCATGAAGAAGAATTCTTATATACATGAGAGTGAACTTGGTGAAATCTAACCCCAACAACTTGGTGAACTTGGTGAATTCTTATATACATGAGAGTGACCCAACAAGTTTTTGGAGCCGTTGCCAGGGACTCACTGTTTAAACTATTCTATTTGTGTGATTCTTGATTAACTTTGACTTTATTTTTTTCTTTTATTCTTTTATTTTATTTTGTGTTTTGTGTCATTTACTTTGGTTTTTATGACCCAAAAACCACTCAGTTCTCATACTTTCAACCAAATGTATAATGCACTGAACCATAAACCCATGACACAATTGTCATAATAACCACCAAAATAAATATTGCACTACAAGTCATCATCCATGACCGCTACAAATCCCAAAATTCCTATCTCCATTTTAGCACACAGATACATCTCTCATCACTACCCTTCAATCTTTACTTCTCTTTCTTCCACCTTTCTTATCTCCATTTTCATTACCCATTCACACACTAACTCTTTCCTTCCTCCATTTGTTCCATCACCCATGCAAATAACATTAGCTTATACCCGGTTTAAAGTCATACAGTAGGAGAAAATGACACAACAACATCTAAAGTAGCAGAATTGAATAAATTACTTTCCCTCAAAAGGGGAGTGAGAAATTAATTATGGATACCAAACAAGTGGAAAACCAAAACACGACAAAAATAAAACAAAGAGAAAACGAAGATTTACCGAAAGTAAGTGAAATTTGAAGGCGGAATCGAGAGTTCTTTGAAGAATAGATTTGACAAGGTCTCGGGAGAAGAGAGTGTTGCGAGGTTGGTGATGAGGTTCGCAAAGGTTTGAATCATTCCTCAATAAGGTGAGAAGAAGAATGTCGAACTGTTGATGTTTTAGTGAGAAGTTTCAGTGAGAACTTTCGATGGTGTTTGTATCTACAGTGGTGTGTTCTTGAAAGAAAGAGTGGTTTGGTCGAAAAAGGGGGCTCAATCCACCCCTAGCTGTCCCAACCCATTCTACCAAGGGCTTTTAGTGTTGGGGGCTTTCAAAAAAGACTGAAGTTTGACCTCTCTTGTAAATCAACTCAATATCTAACAATAAATTTTTTAAGAGCCTATATAAAGTGCTGGAAAATAGGTAGGCTTCTTTTTACACCAAGAAGGGAGGTGAATTGGTAGTTTATCAAAAAGTCTTTTCGCAATCTTGAAATCAAAGTATGAAACTTTTCAAACTTTCTTGAAATGAAAGTAATGAAATTCATATGCAGCGAAAAAACGTAGTTGACTACGCAAATAGTAAAGTCGACTGTAAGTAAAAGTGCAGGGATTGAGAAAATCAAACACTAGTTTTTGTACTGGTTCGGCCAACAATGCCTACATCCAGTGTCCTTCCAACCCAGGAAGCAAATGCACTATAATGGTTACGGTTTTTACAACAAGGAATTTATAGAAGACCTCCACGTCAAAAATACAAATCTCTTCTCTAACCCTTAACCAAAATATAGGCAGTAAACACAACAAGACTTGCAGCAAGATGTCCCCTCTCCTGCAATCTGCCAATCACCACTTTGAACAATCCTCAAAGTGAACCAGACTCCAC
>NC_028351.1:23261855-23264611 GCF_000741045.1 Vigna radiata var. radiata | reverse complement strand
AAGCATATGAAAATCATATAAATAAACAAGAGTTTCAATAAAAGAGAGTTTAGAGGTTACATCTTTCCCCAACAACAAATAAGATTAGTTCCCCATCGTCATGGAGAAACTAGGTGAAGAATGGAATGAAAGAGATACAAACCCTAAAAAGGAGAAAATGAGAGTTGTCACCATCTTAAAATCTAGCCCCAAAGGGGTGAAAAACGTGTTTCTGTGCCTAAGCCATCAAAAGATACAAACCCTAAGACGTTCTGGCCTTTAAATAGGGCATAAAATTGACATAAAATAAGTCCAAGCCGAAACAGATCATAAAAAATAACATAAAACAGGTTCAGGCCCATCTGACAACCGCCCGACGCCAAAAATGGCCACCCAGCGGTTTGCCTCAAGCCGTAGAACCACCCGGTGCCCCGGTCAACCAACCGGCGGTTTGGTCAACTTTTTCTGGTTGACTGGTTGACTTTTCTGCATTCTGGTTGACTTTTCTGCACTGCAACCATTTGATCTTCAACCTTTCTTTCCTTTTCTTGAGTCTAAGACCTTCATCTTCAACTTCATTCTTCACTTTCTCAAAAATGTTACAAAACAATGCAAAACAAGCATAATATCGCTAAAAACAGCTTTTGACCCTCTATTGACTCATTTATTGAGTTTTGCTTTATTCTAAGCTCATTCTAAGAAGTAAAGGGAGTAATTTGGTCTAAAATGACATATGAAAATAACTGTTTTTCAACCTTCATCAGTGACGCATTATCCATTTTTCTGTGAAGCTCAGATAGAGACTTTTGCATCATAGTTGGCTTATTATCCAGTCTATCAAATCTTCTATCCACATATCCTTCAAATGTACTTAGAGGATGAAACTTATATTTGGAAGGATCAATATTCAAAGGATCCATTTCATTTGTAGATGGAATGTCATCAATCATAGTCCATTCATTTCTTAATTTGATGATTCCAGCAGAATTTAAGAACAATTTTTCTATAACATTACTCTTGTTGCAATAAATAACCCTCTCGTTTCTAAGATCCACTTTTTGCAGTTTTAATACTTTGCTGATGAAGACCCCATATGGTAGACCTAACCCTTTACTTTTGATGAACTTCATCACATGGTCCCAAATTGTAAAGGACCAATTTATTGGAGTATCAAATAGTAGAGCACATAACAAGTACATGTCTTCTTCATTCAGTAATGATTGATCATCCTCTCTTGGAAGAAGAATCCAAGTGATCATGTAGGCACAAAGGCACTCATCTATCAAGAGATTTCTGATACTGAATTCTTCATATTCATTCGCTAAAGCAGGATTTCTTAAAAGAAACTTGTATAAGTCTTTGCTATTAGAACCAGCCATTACATGATGTGATAATATTACTTCTTGTTGAAGGCCTGCAACACTTTCCTAAATTAATCGGTTGATTGTGATATCAACACCTTTTACTCTTGACTTCAGACTGCTTCCTTCTGTTTTTAGATTGCAGTAAAATGCTTTGACTAAATTCGGATAACAGTCACCTTGCATCTCGACATACTTTGTTACACCATCCCGGACAAGCCATTTTTGAAATTTGAATCCTTCATTACGATAAAAAGGAATGCTTATACATTTGTGTCGTTACTTCTTTGAAACCCCACTTGCAGATATAGTTTGTTCTTTGATCGTCGTCACTGAACCAATCAACTTCTCTTCTTGCTGGCATTGCTCTCTTTCCAGGGCGTGATGAAGAACCAGCCATTTTTGCAGAGAATAAGAGAAAGGTCCCTCTTGAATCAGAATAAGGTTTTTGTTGTACCTAGTGTTTGTAACACACACATATAGAGAGACGCGCCAAAGATATAGCATGAAAACCTCAGATTTGAAAAATCAAAATCTAACATTCAAAAACAAAGACTTGTTCGTATTTATTAATTACACGGTCGACAAGTATATGTCAATAGAATTTCCAAAATAGATTTTAAAACATACACAGAACATAGTTGAATGAATTAAAATAATAGTCGACTAGTCATCATGAAAACAGAGTTTCAAACTCATTCAATCAAGCAATCAAACAATGCATTCATACAATCACACAACAACAACCAATCAATTTAAGCATAATGTAGTAAATTGATACAGTTTTACCAATTGTAGATACTCAAGATTTTGATTGTTCCAAAGTGATCCATCCTTGAGATCATACTGCATCTGCTCTGTATCCTACAAAATAATTCAAGTTTTGGTTGCTGGTACCCATATAACTTTGGGTCCATGATTATTAGTCCTTGTCACTTGTTCCTTTGGTCTTGATGGCATACCCCTTGCCATGACCTAGCACATTCATGAAGATTTGGAGACATCTATGGAAAATGGACCCATACTCTTTCTCTTAGGCCATCTAAAGCCATCATGAAGATTTAGTAGAGTTTAGAATAATTTTAGGCCTTGATTTTGGGCCAAGTAGTCTAGATTTTATTTGGGCTTTGTATTATGGGCCAAGTAGTCTAGATTTTATTTGGGCTTTATATTATGGACCAAGTAGTCTAGATTTTATTTGGGCTTTGTATTGTGGGCCTAGTAGTATAGGATTTCAATTGGGCCTTGTATTTTGGGCCAAGTAGAATAGGATTTTGACCAAACAAGTCAACAAAGGGTCAAGGCCCAAGGGGTCAACATTTTGGCTAAGCTTGGAGGACAAGGGAGCAAGATTTCATCCTAAGAGATGTGGAGGCTTTCCATTGGAGAGTTTTCCTCCTAGTTAGTGGCCATGTG
>NC_028351.1:23240060-23257955 GCF_000741045.1 Vigna radiata var. radiata | reverse complement strand
ATACTACTCTTTTAAGGTCACCCTAGGCTAGAGCAACCCAAGTGGCCTCCTTTAGCCACCTTCCTCCAAGAGTTGGCCCAACCTCTCTTAGAGAACCACCAAACACACCTTCCATCACCATATAACTCATCAAAACCATGAGCTATCAACACCTTTCACCACCACCAAATTCCGCAATCTTCATCTATGAACTTATGGCTTGATTTGCTTCTAGATTTGGCTTGTCCTAGCTAGAGCAATGTATTATTTTGCCATCAGGTCTCCACACATATAATCCTTTAGGAAAAGCAACATTTCTGTAATAACAATTTCTAACATTGTGACCAACACAATTACAATAGAAACATGCATTTTTAGCAGGTTTACTTAAATCAATAAATCTCTTAGTATTGGTTCTGTTAGATTGAGCTTTGTACCTGTATATAGATCTGGCAGAGGATTTCAATACAATATTTAAATTGTCTCTACCTTAAGTAAACTTAGCTAGCGTGCTAGTCAAGTAATTTATCTTTTCAATATGAGTAGGACAATTTTCACATGGGTTTTCAACTGTAACAGTTTCAATTTTAATATCCTTAGCAGATAACAAAGCATCATTCAATTCTTTCTCTAATTTTTCATTTTCAGCAACAAGGTTGTTAATCCTATATTCATAATCTCTCCTCTCATAGTTGAGTCGATTAACCTTATACTGTAGTCGCATTGCTTCAGCATGCAGTTCTCTGAATGTTTCCACTAGTTGCTGATACTTTTCTTCAATTGGTAGCTTCTCGAATTCTTCATCGCTATCACTGTCATCTTGTAATGTTCCAACCATGTGGCAGATGTTGGATTCTTCCTCATGATCAACATCTTCATAACTTGAGCTTTCAAAATCTGTTCTCCCAAGCAATGTATGCTCCTTTTCTTTTCATGTTTCTACCTTGAGGGAATCTTTTCTTGCCTTTCTACTTAGGCTTTAATTCAGGACATTCAGGCTTGATGTGTCCTTCCTTTCCACATACGTAACAATGGACAACATTTGTACTGAAGCTTTTCTTTTTACCTTGACCTGCATGGTTAGTCAGTTGACTATCATTATGTATAAGTTGACTAAATTTTCTCACCATCAAGGTCATCAATTCTTTCTCGTCCATGTCTGTTTCTGAGTTGTTCTTGCTTGTAGCCTTCAGAGCAATGGACTTCTTTTCTTCAATCTCCTCTTCATCCTTCAATCTACCAAGTTCCAATTCATGTTCACGTAGCTTCACAAACAAGGTAGCCCTGTTCATCGTTGTAAGATCTTTGGATTCAGAGATTGCTGTGACTTTTGGTTGCCAATTTTTGTTCAGACTTTTCAGAATCTTGATGTTGATTTCTTCTTTGTCAAACACCTTCCCGAGAGCCATGAGATGATTTACAATATGAGAGAATCTTTTCTGTAGATCATAAATGGTTTCTCCAACCTTCATTCTGAAGAATTTATACTCTTGTTTCAGGGAGTTCTTTCTTGCTCTCTTTACTTCATCCGTGCCTTCATGAGTTACCTCTAAGACATCCCACATTTCTTTTGCAGATTTACATTGAGATATCCTGAAAAATTCATCAACTATTAGTGTAGAGGCAAGAATATTTCTAGCTTTAATATCATACTGAGCTTTTCTATTTTCATCAGCAGTCCACTCAATAAAATGTTTTAAAACAGTTTTCTCNTCAACAGTTTTGGTAGGCACAAAAGGACCATTTAAAGTAGCATCCAAAATTCCTTTATCTTGCGATTCAAGAAAGATTTGCATCAATAGGTAGGCTTCTTTTTACACCAAGAAGGGAGGTGAATTGGTAGTTTATCAAAAAGTCTTTTCGCAATCTTGAAATCAAAGTATGAAACTTTTCAAACTTTCTTGAAATGAAAGTAATGAAATTCATATGCAGCGAAAAAACGTAGTTGACTACGCAAATAGTAAAGTCGACTGTAAGTAAAAGTGCAGGGATTGAGAAAATCAAACACTAGTTTTTGTACTGGTTCGGCCAACAATGCCTACATCCAGTGTCCTTCCAACCCAGGAAGCAAATGCACTATAATGGTTACGGTTTTTACAACAAGGAATTTATAGAAGACCTCCACGTCAAAAATACAAATCTCTTCTCTAACCCTTAACCAAAATATAGGCAGTAAACACAACAAGACTTGCAGCAAGATGTCCCCTCTCCTGCAATCTGCCAATCACCACTTTGAACAATCCTCAAAGTGAACCAGACTCCACGAGTCTATCCCCTGTAATCACAACAGGTCCAATACAGCAACTCCACAGATGCTAAACAGAATCTTGATCAAACCAAAAACACCTTCAATGTGCAGAATGTGATCAAGCAATGTGTGTGCAGTCAGTCTCCCTTTGAATCTCTTTCAAGAAAGATCACCACCATCTTCTTGGAGAATTCTTGGAGCTCTAAAACCAAGAGATATCAATATGAAACAAAAATGAAATTGTTAGATCATCAAAAGTCTCTGAACAACTTCGTGCTCATCCAATTTATAGATTTCTGTTTAACAGACATTCTCTGAGTCGAATAAGTTATTAATTCAGTCGACTGAGTTATAACAGTTATAACAGTTCAGTCAAACTAGTACATTCATTCAACCAAAACAAAAAATCATTTAATACAGTTGACCAACTATTCAATGCTCAATTAACTTTTGAAAATATAGCCGTTATAGTGCAAGAGCATAACAAAATTTCAAAACAGACAACTAATGCAGTAGAGTATGTGGCGCATACAGTCGACTTCGACAAGTAAGATCATTTTGAAATTCTTTTCAACTCAAAATATCACAAAGTACTGATTCTCAAAATTTGTACAAAGACTTTAGTATAATTGAATCAATTAAGGATAAAGTACTACAACTTTGACACACAATTATAAGTTTATAAAAGTGCTTGTGGTTTTCGTGCATAAAAACATGTGCAATGCATCCAGAAATGATGTAACAAGTACAAGCTCAATATATATGCATTCACATAGCAATACAACACATAAACATGTTCAACAGATATATCAAACATTCAGCACAAGAACATGTAACACAACAACAACATATGTGTGTTATTAAGTAATGTGTTGTCATCATCAAAAACCAAAATGATATAAATATTGTGTTGTTAACAATCTCAAATTAAACAAAATCAACTGAAGAGAAGAGTTGTTTGATTGAAGCAAAAAAATAGAAGATCAATTCAATATCTAAATATTCATTGGTAAAAACTACCTTATACCCCACTATGATCCTTGCCTCTCATAATGTAGTGTACCAAACTATGACTTCCCTAATATAAACACTCTTATATCCTCAAACACTTTTTGAATAAACATATTCTTAAATATTTTTAAGAATTACAAAATGTGATGAATGAATATTAAGATATGTCATTTCCTTTTCAATAATTTATACGTCATCCAAACAAGTACAAAGAGTATAAAATAACATAACAATAAATAAATAAATATATATATATATATATATAATATAAAATAAAATAAAATCTAAAACAAGTACTTTAAATAAATAACTATATATGATTATAATGTTATAAACAAATATAATAACAAAAGTATAAATTGATAAAAAGACTAGTGTGTAACTGAAAATAGATGAAATAAAATAAATAAATAAATAGGATAAGTGTATAACTTGAAGTAAAGTAAATTAAATAAATAAACAAGATCAATGTGTAGTTGGAGTAATTTAAATTAAATAAATAAACATTATCAGTACGTAACTAAAGGTAATTTAAATTGAATAAATAAACAGATCAATGCATAAGAGATAAATTAAATGAAATAAATATATCAAACCAGTGTGTAATTGAAAGTAAATTAAATTAAATAAATGAAAAAGACTCATGTGTAAATTGAAGTAATTTAAATTACATAAACAAACAAGACTAGTGCATAATTAAAAATAAAATAAAATAAATGGGATCAGTACGAAATTGAAGGTAGATTAAAAGAAATAAATTAATAAAACGGGTGTGAAATTAGAAATAAATTAAATTAAATAAAGATGATAACGATTAGAAATGAGTTTAAAGGAAGTAAATAGAATAGTATATGATTAAAAATAAATAAAAGTTTAATAAAACACAGATGACTTTATTAAGATTAACATAAAAAAAAAAAAGAAATTTAACCTCACTCCCTCTTATCTTATTGGTTGGATTGATACACTAGAAATACTTTTAGAAGACCAATATTTCTTCTAATATATTTCTCCCATATCTTAACTTTCCTTCTCACCTTCTACATCTCTTCCTTCAATTCACCTATTTATAAATCAATTAATCATTACATGTATATTAAATGTAATATTATTCCTTCTTATCTTTTTATCTCTTAGAAGTTTCCTTTACATATATACAGAGAGATGACAAATGAACTATTTTTCATTTTAACCAGGAATCTCCACGTTGACCGGATGCAAATATATGTATGGGTAATACTTGATTTTTCCAATTGGGTATAGGAACAGAGATAGGTATATATACATACTCGTCCCCATCTCTTTTATTATTCTTGTGTCAATACATCATGTTTAAATTAGTAAAGTACCCATATGTGTGTTTGTAAGGGAGAAATAGGGATGGTATTA
This sequence comes from Vigna radiata var. radiata, assembly GCF_000741045.1. Lineage (NCBI taxonomy): Eukaryota > Viridiplantae > Streptophyta > Magnoliopsida > Fabales > Fabaceae > Vigna > Vigna radiata. The sequence goes on along the minus strand of NC_028351.1, from coordinate 23,253,328 downwards.
ACATAGTGTGTATCCGTAACTTCATTTGTTAGATAAAATCCTATCCGCTATTTGACCCACAATCCATCGGACATCCATTTAAAAAATATCTACAGATATTTTAAAATCTTCATATACTTGTCAATACTCGCAAAAAATTAAAAATAAAATATTTTATACCTTTTAAAATAAAATTTAAATAAAATTACAATATATATATATATATATAATATAATAAATTAAATTAAATATAAATATAAATATAATTTTAATTAAATTTAACTTAATAAAATATAATTTTATTTTATTTTTAATTAAATTCAATTAAAAAAATATAAATTAATTTTTTTATTATTTTTTACGAGTAACAGGTACCCGCGGGTCGGGTAGTATACTATCCGTATCCGACCCGTTTAGAAGCAGGTATTAAAATACTCACTGTCTATTACCCGTGGATAGTAAATATCTGCAAATAATAACTATCTGTCGCAGATTTTACTCACGCAGATTTTTTTTGTCATCCCTAGAAAGAAATGTCATATTAAAAAAAGATCTTTTGTTATTACATCTACCATGGAAACTAAATCTGTAACACTGGGATGCCACAATTTTCTTTTGTTCGACGTAAAACATAGAAATCATATAAAATTGTTCTTCTCATTTAATCAAAATCCTTTATAAATATGTAAATATAAAGCGGAAACTAAATATGTTCATAGGCAAAAAGTGTCCCTTCTCATCACTACCACCATTGGTTTCGAGTTCACTCTTTGTCACCACCGGTTCCTCTCCTCTCTAGGTCAAAAGTGTCCCTTCCTAAATTTAGGTTTCCCTTTTATAATCTACTCCTTAGGTGGTTCAAGATTTTTTACATTACGTAAAACATGCATTTTTAAAAAGAAAAGAGAAGCCAAAGCTCCCTTTCGTGGAAACTAAAAGAGCCAAGAGCCTTAAGGTCATGAGCAAGGATCAAACACAGGTGCATTCAGCGGACAAGTACATAAACACATGCACTACTAGACTAGCTCCAATCATTGAAATTATAGCACAAAAACAAATGTTTAACATATACTTCATGCATTTCTCAAATTTAAATAAAACAACTATAATTAACATAAATTGTTGACAATATTACTAGACCAATGAAATTGTATTGTGATAGTATTTTTTTCTCACAAGTACTTTAAAAGTATTAAACTCGTAGAATTGAAGTACTTTATTGTAAAAGAGAAAATTTAGAAACAAAAAAATCAATCGAACATATTAGAACAAAGCTGATGATAATTGACCTTTAACAAAGGATTTGTTAACCAAAACAATTTCAGGATGTGTTATGAATATTTGTGTTATTGTTAATTTTTTTTATTGTTAAGAATAAATATTGAGTATTATATTTCTTTTATTATAACTAGGAATTGATACTTTAAGGTTAATTATGCTATGTTTCTAATTATTGTTTTTTTCTATGATTGCATGCATGTATTGTTTTAAATAAAGTCATTATGTTAGACCAATTAGCTGCTAATTATGTTCATAGGCAAAATGTTTAGTTTGTGATACATCAAAGGGAGTATGACAATTGAGTTGTGTAAAATTGTCATTACTCAAATTAATTCATATGATTACGAAATAATGATGTGGCCAATAAAAAGGAAGGTTTTTAATTCCTTGATGTGCATATGTGTCATATTGAATTCTTGAAATGTTAAATACCATTAGATTTTCATTATACTTTTCTCTTGCACAATGGAGAATATGAATGATACGTTATATATGATAAAACAACTAGCGTGTAATCGTTTCCAAAAGCTGAAAATATGTGCCATGTAATGTTATACCGTGGTCTCTTCAATTGTTTGTAGAAAGAAGCAAAACTGCATCATGCAAATTTCACACGAGTTAAGAAATACTAATTGTAATGTGAAATGTGCATATATATATATATATATATATATATATATATATATATATATATATATATATATATATATATATATATATATATATATATATATACCAAATCAACGATGACTTTTTCTTGTGAGTAAGACCATCAAAATTAAACTCGATTAAGCATTTAAGCATAGAAAATACAAATTACAAATAAATTTATAGTTCAAAATAGAACAAAATCAAACTCTTAATCTGTGGATTTGAAATCGGTGCTAAAATTAAAATAACATAAGCCTAAGTAAGAAAACAATATCTACTATTTTTTAACATATAAAATACTATTATGAGCTTAACAAAATATTTTTATAATTAAACGTAAAATTAAAAAATATTTTAATCTTTACTAACAGATTGCGCCCTATTAATTTTCATCAAGGACATAATTCTCTCTTTCAAGTGTTTACAAACAATTATATTAATGTTCACAAATAACTTTTGAATAAAATCTTCTCTTGTAAATTGTATTTAAATTTATACAAAAATATAAAAATTTCCACCTTGATGACTTTTTTTTTAAGAAAATATAAACTTATTATATACTCTATGAATAAAAACGGTGTTTTAATGTTAATTTGTTTTATTGTTACTCCTATGTTAACAAAATTACATTAATGTTATAATTGTCATTAACTCTGACCATAATCAGTTTATAGGTGCAACTAATTTTGTAAGACTTTCAGAGAAATAAAGTATATATTAATTAATATTCAAAGAACATATATTCTCTATTCACATTATTATATATTCAGGGAAGGGATTATATTATACATGTAAATAAAAATGTCAAAGAAACATAAAATATAGTAAGAGTCAAAAGGTATATATATGTTGCCTTTTCACATTATTAGGATCTATTAGGGGAAGTAATTAAGTGCTGAGTTCACACCAGAGAAAATGTCATTGATCTTAAATATAGAAAACACAAATATCGTAACATAATACTAAATTGAGTTGAATTGTTCGAAAACAATTGAATTGTTTAAAAAAACTATATTTAATTACTATATTGATTTTGTTTTTAAAAAACTAAATTATCTTTAAATAAGATTATTGAAGCTAATCTAAATTGTAAACTTGTGAGACTGGAAAATATAAAAATTCAAACAATTCCTATAATTTAAAAAATTGTTCAATTTGATCTAATTGTTTAATTCAATTTTTATTATTTTATTTTAATCCATGAATTGTGTTCGTATGTATAAAAATATTAATAAAAAGACAACTTCGAATGGTATAACAATATATATAATCTAGTTTTACATCAAAACTATATATGTTTTCAATCTTGAACAATGAGAAGATTATTAAAAAAAAAAAATATTTTCACATTAACTTACAAAATTTCTCTCACACGAGTATTTTTTATTTTTATTTTATCACTGTTTGAAGTTAATTCATTCCACTCAGTTTAAATTTTGAGTACTAATACATCATGTGAAGTTATTGAAAAATTTTCAAATCTAAATTTGAATTTGTAATTTTTTTAGGTAACATATCTCACATTTTTTTTATATGTTTTTGTGCCTCTCATATGAAATTACTTAAATTTAATCCTTTTAAGTTTTTTTAGAATCATAAGTATATTTTATTAGAGACCATCTTACTCAAGTTAAGTAGGATTATTTTAAATGATGATACCCCAATTGGCATATTTAACAGGACAATTGTATAAAACTTGAACATGATACTTTGAAATTGATTTAAGATTAAAAAATCTCGTTTTAGTTCCATCTATGCCCATTGTTAATTAATAGCTTATTATATATATATATATATATATATATATATATATATATATATATATATGTTGTTGTCACTAATAAATTTGAATTTTTCTTTTGTTGCTAATAATTGTTTTAATTTTTCTTATTTTGTATTTCATTCCTTAATTGTTTAGCTTTATTAACTAGTTATTCTTTAATTGTTAAACCAATGTGTCATGTTAAAATCTCTAAGCGGGGATAGCTCAGTTGGGAGAGCGTCAGACTGAAGATCTGAAGGTCACGTGTTCGATCCACGTTCACCGCATTTAATATTTTGCCAATTTAATCTGAATTCAAATGTTTCAATTTATCATAATCAATGTAACAACAATAATTATTTTAGACCAGAAGATAAAAAGAACTTTCTCAAAAATAAAAAAGATTACAATTAAAAATATTTTTAATTTAAATCTAATTTTATTTATTTTTCTTCTTAATGCATTTCAAAGGTTTTGTCACTAATTTATTTATCAAACCTGAGAGACTTTTCCTAATGAACTCCAAAAGATAAAAAAGAAGAATTAAAAACATATTTAATTTAAATCTAATTTATTTATTTTCTTGCTTAATGCATTTTAAAGATTTTGTCACTAATTTATTTATCAAACCTGAGAGACTTTTCCTAATGAACTCCAAAAGATAAAAAAGAAGAATTAAAAACATATTTAATTTAAATCTAATTTATTTATTTTCTTGCTTAATGCATTTTAAAGATTTTGTCACTAATTTATTTATCAAACCTGAGAGACTTTTCCTAATGAACTCCAAAAGATAAAAAAGAAGAATTAAAAACATATTTAATTTAAATCTAATTTATTTATTTTCTTGCTTAATGCATTTTAAAGATTTTGTCACTAATTTATTTATCAACCAGAGAGACTTTTCCTAATAAACTCCAAAAGAATTCACAAATTAACAATCACTTGTTTTATTTTGGTATTTAAATTGACTCTTCTTTTTTTTTTTTTTTTCCTTTTTTGAGGCGTTGTTGACTATCTCATGCAATAGTTATTAGCAACATTCTTCAATTTTAAAATTTTAGAAATTAATTTGATAATATTTTATAATTTTAGATTCATAATTACAAACATTGAGTCTTTACTTTTTTTTTTCTTATTCACATATTTAATCAAAGATGAAAGCGGTTAATAAATTGATTTGGATATTGTATCGTGGTAAAAAATTACACATAGGAGATTAATTTATTCTAGCACACAATTTAATAGAATCAGTGGGATCTATCTAACCAATAAATGTCAAAATATATATATATATATATATTAGCAGTTATCCATAGCACATATATAACTTAATCTAAATGCTTTAGTCAATGCTCCCTTATATACTTTCAAAAATACATATACCATAATAGTTAAAAAATGACTTAATTACCTTTTTAGTCTCCAAGGATTAAATTTTTGTTTTGTATCTGCTTTTAAAAATAATGTTATTTGTCCCTTACGTTACTAATTTTGTTAAAATTCGATCCCTTGCATTAAGTAGTTAGGAACGGTGTAAACTTCACACTTACGTGACGGTATTTTCTTTTTCTCTCTTCTGCTATTCCTGACACTTCTTTCTCTTTCTCATGTTTCTCTGTCACATCATTATAACATCATTATAACTTCACACGCTTACGCGATATTTTTTTTCTCTCACCTCTCTTTATTCTCCAAACAAATCTCTCATTTTTTATGTCAAACTCTCTCTTTTTTTTCTTCAACACCCAACAAATAAAACACCATCTTTCTCTTTCTCTTTCTCTATAATGTTTCTTACTTCTTTGACTACTTCATCCTCTCTTCTCCCCAATTTTTTCTTTCCCAACCAAATCAGGTTGCTCGTTTCTGCTTCTCTCTCAATTACCACCTTTGCAGATTTTTAAATTCTTAAATGTATTGATTTCTCTGTCTTGTCTTGTTTAGGAGTTTCTTTCTACTATTTTCTTAATGGATAAAATTGTCTGCTAATGCTCACATAAGGTTCAAGGATTGTGCACTGCTTTAATGCTTCCTCAACTTCAAGGATTGTGCAACTGCTTTAAAGCAAATGTCTTTCAGTGTTCGAATGTTGGGGTTGCAATTTCAAGCAAATTAAATGCAGTGAAGCAGGTATCATCAGTGGTATTTCCAACAAGCTTGAGTGTTGGAGTGGAAGCAGTTGATCCCCATATATCTTTAAAAGATGTTTCATTAGTAGAGCTTGTTGATTTTGTTTCTTTTGGATCTGCAAAGTTCACAGAACCATCAATAGATGCAATGTGTAAAATGTGTGCAAGTAATTTGTTTAGGGTTTTCCCACCCAAGTTCCGTCCTAGTGCTACTGGTGGAGAAACAGAAGATGAAGAGCTTATGTTTGATCATTCCTGGTCTTACCTAAAAATTGTTTATGATCTTCGTCGGTGCACAAGTAATTTGTTCAAGGTTTTCCCACCTCCACTGGTGCGCATTTCCCCATCTTCGTCGGTGCTCTTCGTCATCTCCAACGACAGTGCTTCATGAAGGTTATTGGTTGCCTCCCTCAATCGGCACTAATAATTGCAGACAAATATGGAATAGATTTAAATTACAACCATCTCCCAACTTTTTCTCAATGTCTTTCTCCTCCACTGATTTCTTTGAAGTTTGGTCTTCAACGCCATTCTTCCTTTCAATGTACTCACCATAGAACTCCCACATGGCAATAAGACTAAATCTATGTCATTGCATCCAACACTCCCTTTGAAAAGATACGATTGATAGCAAATACTAGAAGTTAGAAAAGCATGTGATAATCTCCTTTCATCATCACTAACAAGTTAGAAAAATGCAAATATAAGTTTGAGGGTGGGGTGGTGGTGGTGTTGAGGTCGAAACTCCGGAGGAACTCGCGGAGGCGGGCGATGAGTTCGAGTTCAGAGACCATGGATGGAAGTTTACCAAACCAAAACCAACCCTTCTTCGAATGCACGAGTTGGGTTGCAACGGGTCACTCACCCTAAGACTGAGTCTCTGCATAAAAGAAAAGGGAAATACCTGACGCAGAAGAGAGATAAAAAACATTAATAGGGAAGAGAGGACGTATATTAGACTGTGAGGAGAGAGAAGAAAGAAAAGAGAGAGAAGAGAGAAAAAGCTGAGAGTGTTACAGTAAGAACAGAGGATAGAGAGGAAAAAGTGTTCCACCTCAGACAAAGTTAATACCGTTACTGTGAATTTAACGGAAGAGACCTATTAAAAGCAAAATTAGTAACCTGAAGACCAAATTAAATCATTTTTAAAAGCGGGTATAAAAAAAAAATTCAACCCCATGGAAACTAAAAAGATAATTAAGCCTTAAAAAATTTAATGAAGTGAATTTAAATTACTCTTGACATTAATTAGACTTTGATTCCTTCTTTAATTCCTTTACAGGATTTTATTATAACATTTCAGCTTCCTTATTATAAAGAAAATATCAGTGTAATAATTAAATTCACTCATAAATTGTAAAAAGACAAACTATTTAATAGAAAAATCCAGGTTCAAATATTGCTTTAATATGGAATCAACTACAAACAAATTACTACAAACAAAACTTTTCTCTAAGAAAATAAAAATGATTTTCTACAATCAACATCTTTGATAAGAAAAAGATAAGGGTGTACCCAAAAACAAGACGAGACGTAGTCCTAATGCAAGTAGCATGCATATATTATCATTAAAAAAAAAAAACAAATTGATCAAGTTGACTAGGTCAAGAAAGAGACCCCATGTTTGACTGTCAAAAATAACTGAGACTTATAAACACTATAAATACACATATTCTTCTTAAACAACAGACACACAAATGTGAAGGTACAAAGCATATATATATATATAGAGAGAGAGAATATATATAGATAAGAGAGACAGAAAACAATAATCAATCACAGTATATATAAAATATCTTACAAAATGGGTTCATGCTTTGAGTTTTTCCTTTCACCAAAGTTTGGAATAAGGGCAAAGGGATTCCTTTGGAGGACTAACAAGGCTGAAGCTCAGTCTCAGCTGCTTAAGGCACCAAAATCATGTAAGTTAAATCCTGTTCCTACTGTCATGGATTTTGTGCTAGTTGCTTCTTAATGTCTCAGCTATTACACATTCATAAGAATTGTTTCTTTGAATCATTCATTGCTGAAGTAAGAAAACTTGTGTGAAAACAAAAACTGTGAAAGTGGAAATTGTACACATGTAAATTAATATCATGATCATATTGGTGAGATATACTAGTAAATGAAATAATATACAATTCAAAAGGCCATATAATTTATCCTTGATGATTTATAGATAAGTAGGATTTTTCCATTAATCAATTAGAAGATTATAAAGAAAATATTGGATTAGATTCTTCTATCAATTATTGAATTTTATGAATAGTTGATAATGTATTTATTGTTTTTCAACATTAAATGAATCCTTCTATCATTATCAAAATTAATCCATTCATTTTTTTTTTAATTTTATCTTAATTGTTGTGCAAAATTTATTTCTGAATTGTTTTAAAAGTATATTTTCAAATGTTCAAAATATATTATTTTTTATAAAGAATTTGAATGTTTCTTAAAAAGGTTGTGAAAAACATATTAATTAACTTGTATCAAATAAATAAAAATGGATCAAATTTTTCATTAAATTTTTAATTAACCAAAAATAGATTAATGAATTTTGTATTTGACCTATTATAATTCAAACTAAATTTATCCAGTCCGTCTGATTTTTTCACCCGTAATCGCGTATAATTTGTTATTATTTAGTTTCTCGTGTATATATAACTATGCCATTAATTTTAAATTGAAATATCTATTTGTTTGTAATTTGCAGCAGTTACAGTTGAAGAACGAGACGATCCGTGGGATCTACCAGGACATAATTTTTGAAAGAAAATTATGTTCATCATGATCAACGTCTCTCTCCTGATAAATGAAGTGTCAAATAAAAATAGAGAAAGACTCAGAATATATGATATTAATGAGTTTTTATCTTTTTTATTGAACACTTTCACTTATGTATTATCATAATTCACCACTGTGTCAATCTTTTTAGACGTGATTTTTTTTTTTTTTTTTTATCTACAGCTACATGTTATACTAATCAAACATTTGGTTTTCTTTTCTTGGTTATGTTTAGTTCTACGTAGCAGAAACTTTTTAGGTCATTGATATTTCAGTGAAGTTGTTGTGGTTTTTATTTGGTGAAGTTGTAATAGTTTTTTTAGGCAATAATAAGTATATGAAAGTGTTTTGGTAATTTATGTTGTGAAAGTTATTTGTGTATAGTTTTCCTTCCTAATAATTAGTAGCTTTATGTTTGAATCACCCAAGAAAAAAATAACGTATACTCTACAATATAATATTAAAATAAAAAATAATATATATAAAACTTAATCCTCATGTCTTTTTATTAAATATTTTTATACTAAATCTATAATAAAAAGAAAGTTTAGGTAACATTGTTCGTTTTCGAAAAGAGTGTAAATTTTAGATATATTGAAATCAACTCAATCACTTAATATTAATGAATTTTAGATATATTTATTGAAATCAACTCAATCACAAGTCTTTATTTATATAAATCTATTAATTTTTCAAAATGTAAAAAAAAAAAAATCTTGATGTGTAAAAATATAAGATATATAAAACATTTCCTAATACAATAATTATAACATTCCGTTCAAACAAAATTACTAAATTAAGACATTCCAATTATGATACACAGTAGAACATATCACTCATATATATATATATATATATATATATATATATATTTATTGAAAAACAATTATTTTCATGCTTCATTTGATATCAAAATACATCTTTTAAGGCTTAGAATAAGTTTAGAATCAAGCAAAACACGTAAGTTGAGTCAGTTGAGAGTCAAAAGTTGTTTTTAGAGATATTATGCTTGTTTTGCATTGTTTTGCAGCATTTTTGATGAAAATGAAGAATGACATTGAAGATGGAAGGTCTTAGACTCAAGAAAGAAGAAGAAACATGAAGAAAAGAAGAGTCTAGGAACCACCCAGTGCCAAAATCCAATGTTGGGCGGCCAAGCGCGAGGAGAAGCAAACCGCCAGGCGGTGGCGCAATTATGGAGACACCGCGGGGCGCCAAAAGTGCGACGCCGGGCGGTTGCCTGCTGGGCTTGGGCCTAAATTCTGTGACGCTCCTCAACTATAAATAGCCCTAGTGCGAGTTTAGATGCATTCTTTTGACAGAAAGGGGCGGCCAGACCTAGTTTTCACTCCTTGGAGAAGATCTCTTGGATGCTTAGGCTCCTTTTTATCCAATCTAGGGTTTGTTTTTCCATTCTTCCATCATTTTTCATCTACTTTCACCATGACAATGGTGAACTAAACCCTTTTGTTGTTGGGGAACAATGTAATCTTTTGAAACTCTCTCTTTATTGAAACTCTTATTTATTTATATGCTTGTCGTATGCTTTGATTATCAATTGTTGGGTTTCTCATCTGCGCTTAATGCTTTTATCGTTTAACTCATTCGATAATTGTTGTTTGTCTTTATTGATANNGGAACNTACGGTACTGTCATGAACTGGTGGGAAATTCCTTGATTAAACAATACCACGTAGGGATAGGGGGTAGGACGATCAATTGTTTTTGCTTCCGTTTATCATGCATTATTAATTACTAAGGGAGGCTAGGGATAGCAAGCCAGTAATTAGTAATAGGCTCTTTTTGTCGAGGGGTCGGGTTAAGGGTAGACTAAGAAAGTTTGCATGACAATTAGATAACAAAGCGAATCAAATAAGAGGAGTAGATAAGAGAGAGTGGATAAGATGAAATTGTAAACCCCAATAACTCCATTCATCCATAGTCTTTTTCTCGTCAACTAAATCAATTGCATTTGCATGTTTACTTTTTATTTTGCATCCAAACTACAAATTAATTTTCTTTACAAGTCTTACGATTTTAGTTTACACGAAAGATAAGGCCTTCGAGTTCTTTGGGGAGAACGATATTGGGTTTACCAATTATATTACTTGATACGATCTGGTACACTGGCCAGGGTGTTAACATATATATAAGAAAATTGAATGTTATATCCAAAACTATACATATAAAGAATAGGTAGTGAAATAAAAAGAAGGTTCTTTATTTAAACATGGATCAAAGCGTGTATCATAAATGTAATTATTGTAAAAGAAGAAAGATAACACATAACAAATAAGAAATACACGAGGAAAACTATTAGAAAAAGAGACAACATAGATGTATAATACATTAAGTAATTTAATTACCACAAAAGATGCAATTTCAATTTCAATCATTTCACAAGAGCATACATTGAATTAAACTTTTCTAGACTCAATTTATCCGAATAAGTACAATTGAGTCAGATTTGGAAAGTCATGCACTTGTGGTAGTAATACATTGCTTTACCCAACTATCATAAACAAGGTTAGTTCTTCACAATGTCATAAGAACTTTGAAATCATTCTTCTGAGGGACTTCCTACCACTCTCACCATTATCCTTTATATGAATATGAATGATTAGTAAAGTTCATGACATCTTCATATAATGAAACAATTGTCACCTCAATGCACACCCTCATGAACCATAAACTCAATGGGATTTCCTTCCTGTAAATGCTCTATAATCCATACATTCATACATTGTTTCACTTTACAAACCAAATACATAATTAATATAATAATTGATGTCACATATAATCATGAAAAATAACCTATAAAAGATGCAAAATAGAATGGTGATTGACGACATTAGAGGTGTGACCAACATTAGCACTTTAGGAGCTTGAGGTCCAATGATAGGACCCTTAGAACCCCTTTGGAATGTAATGTTGATAATTTTGGCCCTCAACAAAGTTGGCACCCAACGATACACAGTTAGTGAGATCTTTGACTTTGGTTTCGTCTGACGAAGCACATTCTTGATCAATGACAACACAACCCAACGCTTAGCGGCTTAGGGTGAAAATGCCTCCAAACTTGAAAAAAAAAATTGAACTGGCATTGAACGCCCGTTACTACCACCCAACACCATGACAAAGTAATGAATGGGAAAATTCTAACTTGATTATTGAATCTAATAGGTACCTTCCATTAATATTTTCTTAGTTCAAATGTATGTAAAATAGTTTCTAAATGGTACCAATCATCTGCTCAAATTTAGAATTCCCTTATTCAATTTCATCATCTGCTCAAATTTAGAATTCTCTAATTCAATTCCATCATCAAGTCAACATAACTTCTCAATTATAAAAATTTGAACACCAACACAAGAATAATCGAAATTCAGAAAAACTCATATCGTATTAAACTAGTGCATCATTCACATGCAACAAATCAATTCAACAAAAGTTTAAAAATAGAAATCGAAGACACCAGCTAGCTTCCCTTACTTGACAAAACTGCTTAAACAACTTTAAGATATCCAAACACATCTCTAGCTCAACATGATGCTTTATCTACACATAGAAACATCACAAACATGATCAGATCATACCATTATTATCATTGATAAATAGAGAACCCCCATTGAAGACTCAAAATACATACAACCAAAAAAAGATCACATGCAGCGAAGAAAACATATTTTGAGAATCCATAAAAATAGTTTCTAAAATGATAATATGTTTTAAAATAATGAAACTCGTTTATAAAATTTCTATTTATACTTTATTATTTTAACATTAAAATAATCAAATTTAATTATTTTAAATACTTTATTAATTATAAAATACCATTTTCTATATCTTACGATTTTGATCAAGATTTTCTAAACAAAAGAAAACATTTTAGAAATTCTAATATCTTTCTTCTAGAAAAAAGTAAAAATAAATGAATTAATACATCATAATCTTACATTTTCCATTTATTATTAATGGAATATCTTGTATTTATGAAATATATCTTTATAACTAATCTGTAAATAATTTTTAGACTACAATATCTTAAGATATCTCCTTAATATACTTTCTTATATTAATTTATTTGGTTCCACTAATATTTGGCCAAATTCAATAAGAAAGAATAACATAACAAAACTTTATATGGTATCATAGCAACTCCAAGATAGGAGATGACGTCAATTGTTTTTCAGCTAACGAAACCTTCGCTTTTTCTACTAGAAATTCTAACTTTTGTCATCTTGTCATGGGTGATACCTTGACCCTGAGACCTCTCCACTCCACATCACCATTCTACCTCCATCCCTCTCATGGACCACACATCACAATCTGTCCCATTGTGTTAGGTCACTAGTAGAAAAATAGCTTTTTATGACGGATAAAATTGACTTATTATGACGAATGACCTGACGTCATAGTTCTGGGTGTCATAATAGGTCTCTGCATTTTATGACGGACAGAAAAGTCCATCACAATAGGTCCAGTGTATTATGACGGACTTTCTGTCACGTATCATAATAGGTCCAGTGTATTATAACAGATTTTCATTTATCAGTCATAATATAGCGAATTTATTATAACGCACCTAGATTTACCTATCATAATATGTAGTGTTTTATGACGGAGATTTTTTCACCTATCATAATATGTAGAACATATTATGACAAGTAATTGTTCACC
>NC_028351.1:23230948-23239730 GCF_000741045.1 Vigna radiata var. radiata | reverse complement strand
AAATCCAAATAACATCAACCTACACTACATTGTAGTCAAGTTTCTACAATTTACTAACACTTAAAATAAAAGAAGCCCACTTAGTTCTAATGTCTTCAATGTCTGGAGCTTCCATTGGAGATGAATCATCAAAGATCTACAAATAAAATAATTAAGTTAGAACAATTTTGTAATGAATAGTTAGATAAGTATTAAGTTAGTTTTTTAATACCTTATCCCATGAATCAGTAATGTTTGTACAAATAATGGTGTGCATGTGCTTCATTACATAATACCCACACTCATAGCTACCCAATTGACGTCGACACTGCAAATTAAACACAAATAATCAAAACTCATTCAAACTAAGGACACAAAAGATCATATTATACTCTAGCTATAGCCTTTGTACCACCTTTGATCAATTTTGGTAAACCAATAAGCCAATTCCTCATAAAATAGCAAAATCATAAAATACAAAATGAAAGTCAACTTCTCTTACATTAGGTATTACTATTTGCATCTTCTTCCTAGATACAGATGGAATGCCCCGCAACCTTGAATGAGTTTCTAAAGACCTATAAAAGATAGACATTCATTATATCATTATAATCATATATGAAGGAAACAAAATAGAAAGGAAAACTTACGCCTCTAAAATTTTTTTGATGGACAATGTATTAGCTTTCTTATGCAAGAAACATAAGAGAACTACGAGAGAACGATCCGGAACAATTTCTAGCAATTGCCAATGACCCCTACAAGTGACTATGGGAAAAGTGAAAAAAAAAAACAGTAGCACTTCACCGAAGAGCAACTTGCTTCTTTTTTTAGGATAGTATGGATACAAAATAACATCAGAAATTCAAAGCCAATATCTTACATGCAGAAGAAAATGGACTAAGAATGTGATCTAGGCAAGTTTCGTACTAAAGGAGTGGTCGTATAAACCTCCTAAAATGATTTTTCATCTCATTATAGCTTACCTGGGAAAGTCTTAAAGGACAGAGCTTCGGCTTTCCCCTACTACCACACTTAAGTAAATATGCACCTTTCTTTATTGACACGATTGCCTGAACAGAAAGACAAACCAAATTTTGAGTCTTGGAAGTATGGAAAATCAATTCTCTAAAAGAGATAAGGTGAGCAAACACTAGAAAATATTGGACACATATAAAAACTAAATCAAAATATTAAATTACATTAGGTATTTGAAGACAAAGACTAAAAAGTCTAGCCTTTTACTGATCCACATCATAACACCCGCATCATTGTGTGAATATCATATAGGAATGTGTGCATACTCAAAAGAAAATAAGTAGAGTGAAACAACAATTGAATCTTCATCTTTGATGGAGTTCCTTGAATCGCAAATATAGGTTTCTAACTTCATGATCTATCATATCAAGTTGTCAGTGAACTGTAATTTAATAATGACTTCTCACATCGTTCTAGTATCTGCATCTACATCATAAATCAAGACTAAATTTGTTAATTTTAGTGAACAACTGGCAAATGTATTTTCTAAATCATTATACAAACTTAGAATTGATTATATTCGTAATAAGCAAAATTTGTATGTATCATCTAGGGAGAGTATTAGATGCAACAGATTTAGGCCCTTATCTCTTCATTTTCCTATTTATAAATGCATAACTCAACATATACAACTGCAGCAAGATTTACTAAATTAAGTTCAAATGAATCTATGCAATGTTTGACTTCAATCTGCTGTTTCTTTACCAAGTGTTTTCGTCCCTCCCTCTTCAACTAATGTCTACTTGAGTGATTCTAACATTTAAGCATGTTTTATTTTGACTTTGAAGTTCAGCAAGAAGAGTGTGTGCAGTAAAATTTGACACTGGAGCTCTCTATATAGCATAAACATCATTAAAATCTCATAACACCGTTGTGGAACTAACCTCAACAACCTACCAACCACGTAACATACCTTGACTGCTTGAATGCTTAGGGACTGAGAACTTTGTAAAACGCGCTTCTCTTTTCTGTGCTGCAAATCATAGACAAAATATATAGTTGTTAAAGAAAACGAGATGGTGCATAACCTCACTCGCAAACTGCGTGGAAAAGCCAATCAATATTTGAAAATTACAACATTGAAATACAAAAAATTCTCCATTCTACTCAGACTTCGTAATATTATACATTCAAAAAATTAGGAATGCAACAAGAAGTAGTTAGGTTTAAAGGGAAGGGGTGGCTACCAGGTTTCTAAGTTCCTCCGCGTTTAAGGGAAATTGATTATCACTTCTAAAACTATTTGACATTTATGTAAACAAATTTGACACAAAGACATAAGAAGAACAATACCCGTTTAAAGGCATACAAATACTTCATCTAGAAATCATATATCACATCATATAGTCTATACATACTAATCATCATAATTTCTCAAAACATAATAATTATGTCATTATATGGATTGTCTTGTTTACAAAGGAGACTACCAAATATTTAGTAGCTCTCCTTGCTTGTTTTTCTGTTTATTCCTTAATACTATATTACTCTAAAGTGTGGCCCGACTAGGCAAACTGTAGTTTGTGCACCAATCAATATAGAATTGGGTAATTAAGAGTATAGATTTACAATATATTCATCCAAGTGTAAAATACAAGATTGGATAATATAAAATGAAAGCTCAGTCAGCAAGTCACAGGCTATGGTAGAAGGAGATAAAACATTACATCCATGGTACAATTTTATCATAAAATAAACATCTTCTCATAAATGTTTTTCAAAAGTGTACAATTTTATAGAGCTAAAAAGGTATCATTCGAGCTAAAAAAATGTATATAGCAGAATGCATCACTGCCAGACTTTTAGGATAGGCCAAGTGGAGGAGTTTCATACCATGTTAACATATATTGTTAGTAATGGCAGACAACATAATGTACTGGAAAACGAATTTGGTCTATTCATAAGCACTTTACATAATACATATACTTGTGTGTTTATAATACAAACTGCCATACTACGAGAATATGTACAGCTGGAATTGCTCCCATACTACGAGAATATATTGAATTAAATTTAGTGTTTTTTGAAAGAACAAATATTTTAAAGATGCAGAGTGAATGATGAATTATAATGTATGCATATATATTTCTGAAAGCAATTGTTATTGACATTATACAAACTAAGTTTTACCCCTCAGGGAAGCCTACTGTAACATAATGACAGAATGTGGCAGTTGAAAATTATACCTATAAAGGACCTCTCAGCCAAAAGAACATAAATGTAGCAGTTGACTTGTCATTAACTTATTTCACAAACTAACTTGTAACATCAGAGTTATCTCTCACTTATTGATCATATTTAATACACACTATCACACCAAGGCTAATAATGAAATGATAGTAAGTGATCTAACCAACTTTATAATCATTAGGATAAACTTTAATATTATAATTGTACGATATGATATTTGGGCCGAACGGTTACGACTAGTAGCCGAACGGTCCTAAACGGTTAATGGGCCTCAATCATACTAATGATGGGTCATTATGGTTTTTTTATTATTATGGGGCCTATTGACCATTATGAGAATATGATTTATTGAAAGTATAGCTTAACAAATATTATAAGTATCAGATAAGATCAGATAAGATCTGAACAACCGGATATTCAAGTATAGCTGTTTATATTATATTCTGTTTATATTTGATAATAATCTATATATACAGGGTTGGAATCACAAGCCAGGTACGCTCTCTTATGCTATCTTATTCTACAATACATTTGCTACATTTCACCTAATTTGTTGGGAATTAGCAAGAGAGATTTACTCTCCAATCTCATACTGAGAGTTGATAGCCTTGCACTCAAGGCTCTTCACTACAAAACCCTAACTTGGGCGTCAGAGTACCATTGCAGGTACCTCCTCCCTCCGGCCCAAGCTTGGAGATTCCCGGACGGTTGAAGATTTGAGAAGAACAAACGATCGGGAGACAGGAGAAAGCACACCAATCAGCTAGATCAAGCGTCGCAAAGCAGGAGCACCACGTCACCAAGGTCAATCCTTTTGGTCCCCAAAAATATCTACCGAAACATTTTTGGCGCCCACCGTGGGGCCCGAAAGTGAAGACTCCCAATGGTGACCACAAGAGGTATGGAAAATCCGGATCCGATCCAGATGATAAGAGAATTACGAGCGCAGCTAGAGGAGCAAGCCCAAACCATTGCAAATTTAAAGCAAGAGTTACAACAGAAGAAGGCCGAGGATGCCGAACGCAATAAAGAAAAACAACAAGACCAGGAGACATCAGAGGACAGTCAAAATCATAATCCGCCTCCTCCCCCCCGGTCCCCAGACCTCTTGTCGTTCACTGATGCCATCATGCAGGCCCCTATGCCCGACCGGCCTCCGCCTCAGGTTGAAAAATTTGATGGCACAACGAATCCAGATCATCATTTGCGGAACTTCATTGACTCCATGGCTTTTTACACTCAAAGTGACCCGGTAAAATGTCGGGCGTTCTCCTTGTCACTAAGGGGTGAAGCCCTAGAGTGGTATTACACCCTTCCACCCAATTCGGTGGATAGTTTCCGCACGATGATGGGCATGTTCAAAAAGCAATACTCCACCAACCGAAACGAGGAGGTTACTGCGGCTGAGCTAGTCAATCTTAGACAGGGGAAAGACGAAACTCTTAGAGCCTTCATGCATCGATACACTCACGCCGCTCGGAGGATAAAAGGTGCCAGCCCAGAATTCATCATTGGTAATTTGTCCAATTGCCTAAAAGTGGGATTCGTCTCAGAAAGCTTATACGCCGAGTTACCTAGTACGTTGGAGGAGTTGCGGCAAAAAATGGCTAAATTTATCAAGATGGAAGACCAGAGGATCTTCCGGAAACAACAACACGAGGAGCACCCGGTGAATGATAACAAAAAGGAGGGGAAACGTCGGAAAGAGAACGCCCGGGATCAGAAACCCCCGGCGAATCTAAACCCTAGGTACGATCGCTATGCACACCTCACTGTCCCTAGAGAAAAGGTGCTGGAAAAGGCTTTGCAGTCCAACCTGATCTTTCAAAGAAGAAAATTTCCACCTAAGAACGTGGACACGGTGCAGGTATGCCGATTCCATAATTCAGGGGGACATACCACTGAAGGCTGCCAAACTCTCAAAGATGAATTGGAGAAGTTGATCCGTGCCGGATACCTCCGGGAATTCGTGAAAGAGGAATCTGCCCGCGCAGGACACTCCCCCAAAAAGACACGAAGAAGCCCGAAACGTACAAAGGGGAAGGGTAGCCACTCACGCGACCGTTCTCGTAGTCCCTTAAGACACAAATCCCGTAGTCGATCTAGAGAGCGGGATCTCACAGTAAAAGGCAGGATCGATACTATTTCGGGCGGTTTTGCTGGAGGAGGTGCTTCATCCTCAGCTCGAAAGAGACATTTGAGAAGCTTGCACAACGTTCACTCGGTGGTACGCAATCCAGTGTCAATGCCTGATATAACCTTCACGGACAAGGATTTTCATGCACCAGATCCTGACCAAGACGATCCTATGGTCATCACAGCCCGCATTGCACAGTACGATGTGGGCAAGGTCCTTGTAGACCAAGGCAGTTCAGTCAATATACTATACTGGACAACATTCTGAAGAATGGAAATTGCAGAAGACGTAATTGCTCCTTTTAACGAGCAAATTGTTGGCTTTGCTGGAGTAAGAGTAGACACCCGGGGGTATCTCGATTTACGAACCCGCCTGGGGTCGGACGATAATGGTAAGGAACTTCGAGTTCGATTCTTGCTAGTGGAGGCAAACACGTCCTATAATGCCCTCTTTGGACGTCCTTGCCTAAATGCTTTTGGGGCGATCGTCTCTACCCCACATTTGGCAATGAAATTTCCTACAGATAGAAGAACTATATGCACCGTTCGGGCAGATCAGAAAACCGCCCGTCAATGCTATGTAGCTGGTCTAAAGGTCACGCCTTACAAAAGTGAAAACCGTACTGAAGCTATTCTGATCGACCTTGATCCCAGGACCAATACAGACGAGCAGATTCAACCTCAAGGCGAGATAAAGCCCTTCATAGTGGGCAAAAACAAACAACAGACTACGTCCATCGGGGATAACCTTCATCCATTTGAAGAAAACGCATTGAAAGAGTTATTAAAAGTCAACAACGACCTGTTCGCCTGTAGCGCATCGGATATGCCCGGAATCCATCCCAACGTCATTGCGCATAAACTGTCAATATTCCGAGAGGCCCGACCGGTGTCTCAAAAGAAACGACGATTTGGTGATGAAAAACGGGCGGCCATTCGAGGTGAAGTGGATAAGCTCCTCAAAGCGGGATTTATACGAGAATTGACCTACACTACCTGGCTATCTAATGTAGTCATGCTAAAAAAGGCAAATGAACAATGGAGAATGTGTGTGGACTTCACTAATCTCAATAAAGCATGCCCTAAGGATTCTCATCCTCTCCCCAATATTGATCGGTTGGTAGGCGGAGCTTCCGGCACTGAACATGAATCTGAACCTGTGATTGATATTGTTTCTATTTCTGAAATTGATTCATGTTCTGAGGGTATATCATTGGTTCAGCCTGTTACACTGGGATTGGGTGTTACACCCCTGCATGTTATTTCTGTGGAACCATGTTACACTAACCATGTTGCAGGAGGTACATATGAATTTGATCAACACACACCCATGGTGGAAGACAAGGGAGTCAGAGTACATAAAAGCTTCAACATCAATGGGCACCAACTGAACCGGCTCATCAACAATCACTGCTTCTTAGATCCAGCTATGGAGGACATCTCCCTGCTCGATCAAATTTGGAGGATGAAGCAGTTCTTCCTCAAGACTTCCTTGCTGAATCCGGTGGTGGAAGAGATCTCCCTGAAAGTCCAAAATTGGCAACTGCCACCATGATCAGGGGAGTTCCCTTTTTCCCCTCTCCCCTCTTTCCTTACTTTTATTGCACTTGTCCATGATCTGTTGATTGTTCTGATTTCTGATGTGATGATTGTGACACACTGAGGACACTGTGTAGTTTAAGTGTGGTCTATTGGGGGAGACTCTGATTTATCTTTGATTAGTTTCTGTTTTCTGCGTTAAATTTTTTCTTTTCAAGGTAGTTTTTGTTGTGTCTTGTGTACAGTTTTGCATGTTTCTCTTGATTTCTGGACTTGGTTTAGGTTGTAGACTAGTCTTTCATTTTATTGATACTCTGATTAGTCTGAATTCTTGCTTTTCTTTGCTTGGAAGATGATCATGATGTTTGAGAGTTGGATTGATTGTGACAAATGTCCTGTGTGAGATTTAAGCCACTTGATATTCTTTCTTGTGTGTGATATGTCTCTTGATTGCTTGCACATATGCCTTGGCTTAACTCTTGTTGATGATTCTTGATTGATATGCATGTTTGGAAGTGATAAAGGCAGTTTGTTGTTGAGCCTCTCTAGCCAGATGAGCCTACCCTGTGTTTGATCCTTTGATAGCCCCTTTGAGCCTATGCTTTCCCCATTTCTTTGTTTTGAAGCTTATATACTAGCCCTAAGTGAAAAACCATGTTTACCTTAGCCTTAGGGAATTTTGGAGCTTTGGAATTGTTTTGGGAATAAGTGTGGTCTCCTTGGGGATTCAGATGAATTGGCTAGTTGGTTCCTCTTCTTGTTTTTGTTTTTGAGAATATGTTGTGTATCTTGTCTCTTAGAGTTGTGTCTTGAAAAGAGAGAAAAGAAAAGAGACAAGATGAAAAAAAAAATATAGAAAAATGAGAAAAATTAAAAAAAAAAATTTGTGAATAATGGAGTCAAGAAGAGGATTGAATTAGAGGTTTGGGTGTGTTTGACTGTGTTTACACTTGTTCCCCATTGCTCCTCTATTTCTTTTGGTTTATAGCTTCTCATCCATATTATATCCTCCCTTTTCCTTGGCCCAATTTCACCCATAAAAGACCTTTTGATTCGAACATGCATATATGTTTCAAGTGTTGATATTAGAGGCTTGCGAAGTCGGTTTGTGTTTGCTTTCTTGAGTGCATTGAGTTGACATTGTTTATCCTAGACACTTGAGAGAAACACTGATAGTGTGCATCTGTGAGGTTCTGTCATTTTCGTTTTACCCCTTGAACTGATTGATCATTTTGTCATGCTTTGAATTGCTTGGATGATTTCTCTGAGTATCTGTTTTCTTTGATTCTGAGTTGGATGTTGTCTACCTCCTTTCTTTGTCCAGATTTCTTGAGGACTGTAATTCTGTCTGCTGAGTCTGTGTCACTCCCCTGTTGTCCTTTGATCTATTCCCTGATTTGCGTCTTGATTTTGCCTAGGAGTGCAAGATTTTGCTTTCTTGAGTGCATTGAGTGACATTGATTTACCTTAAACACTTGAGAGAAACACTGATAGTGTGCATCTGTGAGGTTCCGTCATTTTTGTTTCACCTCTTGAACTGATTGATCATTTTGTCATGCTTTGAATTGCTTGGATGATTTCTCTAAGTATCTGTTTTCTTTGATTCTGAGTTGGATGTTGTCTACCTCCTTTCACTGTCCAGATTTCTTGAGAACTGTGTAATTCTGTTTCTTTCATTGAGAGTCCTTGTTTTCTACCTGTTTAGTCTGTGTCACTTCCCTGATGCCCTTTGATCTATTCCTTGTTTTGCGTCTTGATTTTGCCCAGGAGTGCAAAATACTAAGTCTGGTCTATTTTGATGAGTCAATATTTTATGGTTTAATACCTATTTTAGTCCCTCCTTTGGGAGGGTTTGTTCAAAGTGGTCCCTCCTTTTTTCAAAAGTTCACTTAAGTCCTAC
>NC_028351.1:23220605-23230608 GCF_000741045.1 Vigna radiata var. radiata | reverse complement strand
AAAAAAGGAGGGACCACTTTGAACAAACCCTCCCAAAGGAGGGACCAAAATAGGTATTAAACCATATTTTATTGATTTCACTTAGTTTATTGTGCTAGAATTAATCAGGGAATTGTGCTTAATTGTCCGTTATTTTCCCGTTTTCGCTAATAGTGCTTAATTTGGCCAGAAATTCTAATTTTAATTAATTTGAATATTTTGAGCTAATTATTTGCATNATTATTTTNAGGNAAAATTTTGGAAATTCAATTTGGGACATTTGGAGTGCTATCAAATAAGTCAAGACTCTTCACATGGACATTTCAAATTTAATTACTTTGAAACTTAGTAGTCTAGATAGTTTTAATTAAATTTGTAAACAATGGGCCAATTTTTGGTAAAATAGTTTAGGCCCAAAATGTTAGAATAGATGACACATGGCACCCTAGGGTTGGGTGGACCCCACCTTAATTTTTGAGGCACTTGATCCTAGGAAGAAAGAAGCACCAGCCGTCACTTTTGCTAGGCACTCTCTCGGCAAAAACATTTTTTTTGGATAGCAAAATTCTCTTCTTTGAACAATGTTTACCTTCTTTGATTTTGGTTGAATTGCTTCCAGCCGCAACAGGCTCTTTTACATTTTGAAAGCTTGAGGTGTCCACTTGGGTAGCATCTCCATTTTCAGTAGGTGAAGTATTCCATTTCAATTGAGAAAAGTGTGTGACGGTGAGCTGGAGCTAGAGAAAAAGACGCACAAGCTGCATTCAATTGATTGCTTTTCGATGATTGTAGGCGGTGATGAATCTCTTTTCATGGAAGTTTTTATTTAAATGTTTTCCTTTGAATGAAAGCTCAATGTTGTACGATTTTGCTGAATGAAATTTTAGTTTCACAAATTGTTTTCCTTTGAAACAAGAGAAATGGTGCAGCACCTTTTAAATGNTTTTCTTTTAGTTTAATAGATGCATTTTAATAGGTTGATTAGTTTTGCTATTGTACTGGCTGCCTTCAATTAATTCATTTCTTTTGATAACACATCACGGTCACGGTTCTTAGATTGAAATTTTAGAAGCTTTCATTTTATTTCCTTTAAAAATCAAGGAGAACGTTCATTTGCTTTAGGAGGTGCATTTGGTGAAGCACATTTTTATTTTTATTTTTCTTTTAATATGTCATGGCTAAAGAGATTTTAATTTAGAAGTTCTTTTTTTTGCAATTTTAATTTCTTTAGTAGGTGCATGTGTCATATAAATTGCTAGTTGGAATTTGTGTTGTTTATTTCTTGTGTTCTAAATTAATTTGCATTGTAGGATTATTTGTTTTTAATTTCTTTAATTTAGTTTTGCATTTAATTTGATTTAACTGTGTTTAGATATTTGTTTAGTCTAGTATTTGGTTTAGCATTTTCACTCTCTGGACTCGATTTTAAAAAAATAACTGCAACCATACCAGAGGTCCAAATGCTACGTTTTATATATCACATGAAAGATAATTGAGTCTACTTTCCATGAAAAAAAAACCTAATCTCATTTAGAGCTATGTAGAAAAAGTTATGGGTAAAACATTGAGCAAAGGTCAGAGCTGTCCAATTCCAGCGTGAATTTTCGTATTTACTGTAGCAGTTTCGTTTTTACTGTTTTAATTTCATTTTCATGCATGGTGAAATGTGTTGTTGCATTTAATTTCGTTTTAATTGAATTTAATTACGTTTTTACATCTGCGTTTTAATTTAATTTCATTTTAATTTTCTGCATTCACCACTCAAACCTTTCACAACCCCCCCCACTTCGTGTTAGACTCGATTCTGAACCGCAAAATTGGTCCTTGAGAGACGACCTTGGAGTCACTTCCTAGCTATACTGCATTTCTCATATGAAATTAAATTTGTATGGGCCGCGACACCCATCACCAAGATTCTACGAGTCGGCTTTTACTGGCCCTCTATGGAGCAAGTTTGTGCGGCATTCGTACAAAAATGTATCTCCTGCCAGTCTCACGGACATAATTTACGAATTCCTCCTTCTGAACTACATGAAATCATCTCCCCGTGGCCCTTCGCGCAGTGGGGAATGGATATAGTCGGCCCGCTACCGGTCGGCAAAGCACAATGCAAATACCTCTTGGTAGCGGTCGATTACTTCACCAAATAGATTGAAGTAGAGGCCCTCGCAATAATAAGTGCTCAAAAGGTACAAAGTTTTATCTGACGCCTGATTTGCAGGTTTGGATTACCACACAAAATTGTAACCGATAATGGTCGGTAATTTGTTGAAAGAAAGCTAGAGGATTTCCTCAAAGGCCTAGGCATTAAACATGTCACAAGCTCAGTTGAACACCCGCAAACAAACGGGCAGGCTGAGGCAGCCAACAAAGCCATTATTTTCTAGTTAAAGAAGAGACTTTGGCGTGCTAAAGGGTTGTGGGTCGAGGAGTTGCCTGAAGTGCTTTGGGCATACATATGCACACCGCACGGTTCTACGGGCGAAACTCCATTCAACCTCACTTATGGCACAGACGCCATGCTTCCGGTCGAGGTTGGCGAACCGACTATACGACGAGAGATGCAAGACATGAACCTCAATGAAAACCAGCTGAGGGTTAACCTGGACACTCTACCCGAACGGCGTGAAGTGGCCATGATACGAAACGCAGCTCAGAAACGACTACTCGTGCGGCGTTACAACACAAAGGTCAAACCACAAAGCTTTACCGCAGGAGACCTTGTTTGGTGAAAGAGAGGCGAAGCTCGCAAAGAAAAAGCGTACGGCAAGCTATCAGACAACTAGGAAGGACCCTTTCGCATCGTAGAAGATTTGGAGAATGGTGCATACCGGTTGGAGCATTTGGACGGAAAAGTCATTCCTAACACATGAAACACCACACATTTAAAGTTCTACTATAGAATTTCATATTTACTGCATTGTTAGAATTTCAGATTTACTACGTTGTTAGAATTTCAGATTTACTACATTCTTCATTTGTTTCAAAACATTTGATCCTTGTTAACTTTGTTTCAATGAAACCACTCAGTTTCTGATCCATTCGGCTGTTTATTCCTATCCAAAGGATTCCAGATTAAATGTCTGCGCAGACCAAACGTCCAAATTTCCAAAGGCAGCACTTGCCTTCCGGACTAAATGTCCGAACGGACTACACGTCTGAACACCCAAGGGCAGCACCTGCCTTCCAGACTAAATGTCTGAATGGACTAAACGTCCAAATTTCCAAAAGCAGCACTTGCCTTCCGGACTAAATGTCCGAACGGACTACACGTCTGAACACCCCAAGGCAACACTTGCCTCCCGGACTAAATGTCCGAATCCAAACTTTCAAAGGCAGCGCTTGCCTTATAGATTAACATATAGTTGCAGGTCCTTTTGGATCATAGCAATTCAAACATCAATGGGCTACTAAGAACGGACGCCCAAATAACGCAAAGAATTACGGAACGCCGAAACCAAGCGCCTTTGCACATACAAGTAAGTTTATCCTAACCTACTTACTTATGTATCTACGATATTGCCTTATCTTAAGGTAGGTTTTCACTAAGCAAATTCTAAGTGAAGAGAACCCCTCGCTACGTTTAAAAAGGCAAACTGGCAAAGGGTAAAACACCCCTCATGAAAGAGGGTTTGACATATGAATTCAGGCTTAAAAGCCTTCAATCATACACAATACTAATCAATTCTAGTGAACGACACAATAATCACTAGCAATTCTCGAAACAGTGTAGACATAAAAACCATGGCCGAAAGCCTTAAGTCGTACAAATCGGTCAAAAAGCAGAAAATAAATTGTTCTGACATCATCAAAAGTTCAATGAAAAATAGACAGAGATAAATGTCTTAAGCTTTTCCAATAGAAACGTCTTCAGGGCAGCCTTTTCAATGGTGGGCACTTCAGTAACATCCTTAGGATCGTTCACCGGGGTTGCAGATTGCTCATTTTCAGGGGAGTCTGCCTCGTCGTCTTCATCATCTGAATAGGTACCGGCAGGAACTTCTTTAGAGGAAACAAGATTTCCTTCAAGGATATCTTGGTCCACGTTGAACGACAGTCTTTCCAAGGGGTGTTCCAGAAAGTAGGCAGCCTGTCCTACAGCCTTCTTGAAACCACGAGTGTGTTCCAAGATAATCACTCCAGCCATTTGCCTTTCTTTGGCCTTGGAAGCCATCAGGGAGCTACTCAACGCGTTCCTTTCCACAATCAGCTCATCATTTGCCTTTCGGGCGGCCACCAGGTCAAGGGCCTACTGATCATTTTCCTTCTTGAGAGCTTGGAAAGATTTCTTCACCTCTTCGAAGATAATGCGACCCTCATTGATGGTTTGCTGCGCCTCTGCATATTTGGGTCCACATTCAGAATGGATGAGAGTGAGATCCATTAATTGCTTCTACAAGCTTTCAAGGTCAGCCTTCTCCTTGTCAGCCGTGTGAACTAACTACCAGGTTGATGCGGTTGCACGAGCACAAAGCTCCAAACACTGATGAGTCAGTTGTTGATGGGAGGTAGCTTCCAGTACCTTCTTCTCGGCAGGATCAAATTTGAAGTCTATTTTATAACCTCGATCAAAGCCGGCGTCCCATATACCGCTCTGCAGATCGCGGTCGGCCTCAAGGTGGAATGATTCTTCAATCACTTGCCCTTTCCCTGCAATTTTGGCTTTCTTACCGACCGGTGCAACCTTCACTGGGGGGACTACTTTCCTTTTCCTCTTCAACGCCAATTCTTGACTGGGGACGTCCTCGTCAAGATTGACCACTGCAGGAATGTTTGGGTGGTGGTTTTGAAACCTCCAGATGAACCTTCTTCTTGGACAAGGTCTTTAGAGCAATTAAACCAGTCGATCGTAACCTTCTCTTACCCATGATAACTGAAAAAGAGAAATCGTCAATAGGCAAACTCAATGAAAGCACAGTTTCAGTAAAAAGAACATACCAGAGACTTTTGAATCTAGGTTGTTGTACGCAAGACAACCGATTATCTGCCTTAAAGAATAGGGGCGAAGAGGCAATCCCTCCAGCACACCGATGGCTTTCAGCTCATATTCCGTCATTGAATCTTTATCCCAAGAAGTTATAGTTCGAGGATCTTGGGTCCAATACAAGGGAAATCTTTCGCTACCGTCTTGATTGAAAAAGAATGGGGGGCCTAACTTAGTTATTGACACCCTAAAGAAATGCTTCTTAAAGCCTTTATATGAGTCGACATATAATTTAAATAAGGTATTCTTGGGGTCAGATTTAAGGGAAACCCAACCCTTTTTAGAGATCGGGTGGGTTCTAAAGAAATACAGAAACATTGGGCGGTCGGTTTTATGCCTATCCATTGGCAAACCACGAAAAACGTCTAGATGTAGCCCCAACTGTTCGGATGAAGTTGCGTAGGGGCAACGTTCAACCTTTTCAGCACGTCAATGTGAAAGTTAGAGAAGGGCAGTCTAAGAAACATCTCTACAAACAGGTAGGAGTATATATAGAAAAAGTCCTCCTCCAAGTCGTTTTTCCGGTGAAAAACTCTCTCCTCCTATCGGCACGGTGCCAGCCTTAGGGAACTGCCATATCCATGGCTCCTAAGTATACAGTTATTTTCTACCCATTGTGCTAACAAGGCCTTATTGATGAAAGAACTGGAATAATCGTTTACATCCCGTGATGCCTAGTCATAGTTAATGACAGAAGGGGCAGGAGGGGCGCAATCGTCGACTACGACGCCGCCGTACACAAAGGCTCTACTACCATTAAGAATGGAGGATATACCTACCTCGATGACGACGGGAGCCCTTTCCGGTGCACTGGCTGGATCCCCTTGCCCCTTTTCTTCTACAGTTGACAACGGACAATCTAAACTTGCGGAGGAAGACATAGTTACCTGAACTGATGAAGCAGATCTGAGAAATTCGAAGGGAGATCTTGGGAGTTTCGGAAGAAGCAAAGCAAGGGGAAAGACGAAATGACGTTCTGAATTTCGAAATACAGGGAAAACTAAAATGACGGTTGTAAACCCTGCATTAGTGACTCTGAAACTGACGAAAATCGTCAGGAAAATCCTCAGTCGTTAGATCGAAATGATTTAATGGCCATGCGATCTTGACTCTTCCACTACTCGCGAAGGCGGCAAAAGTTAATGAGACTTGGAGTTTAAGCGACGCGCCTTAAAACGCTGCGTTTCGGTAACCACTCGGCACACCCTCGAACACTTGAACGATTGGTCTACTAAGCTTACTCATTACTTGAACCGATCGGCCTACAGAGACTACTCGTAACCGGAAATGATGGGTGTAACGAGATTACTCGTTGCCTAAAACGATCGGCCTACGGAGATTGCTCGTAACCGGAAACGTCCGGTTTTCCAAAATTACTTGTAGCCTCAAATGATTGACCCCTCACACTTTAAGTCCTGCATTCAATCGTTGATAAAGCCCAACGCTTCATTTGGACTTGGGGGGATGATGTATGATATGATATTTTGGCCGAACGGTTACGACTAGTAGTTGAACGGTCCTAAACGGTTAATGGGCCTCAATCATACCAATGATGGGTCACTATGGATTTTATTATTATTGGGCCTATGGACCATTATGAGAATATGATTTATTGAAAGTATAGCTTAACAAATATTATAAGTATAAGATAAGATCTGATAAGATCTGAACAACCGGATATTCAGGTATAGCTATTTATATTATATTCTGTTTATATTTGATAATAATATATATATACAGGGCTGGAATCATAAGCCAGGTACGCTCTCTTATGCTATCTTATTCTACAATACACTTGCTACGTTTCACCTAATTTGCTGGGAATTAGCAAGAGAGATTTACTCGTCGATCTCATACTGAGAATTGATAGCCTTGCACTTAAGGCTCTTCACTACAAAACCCTAACTTGGGCGTCGGAGTACCATTGCAGGTACCTCCTCCCTTCGGCCCAAGCTTGGAGATTCCCGGACGGTTGAAGATTTGAGAAGAACAAACGATCGGGAGACAGGAGAAAGCACACCAATCAGCTAGATCAAGCGTCGCAAAGCAGGAGCATCACGTCACCCAGGTCAGTTCTTTCGGTCCCCAAAAATATCTACCGAAACAATAATTATATTTGGCAAAACTAATTTAAACCTTTGAAGGGAAAATAAAAACTGACTAGTTGTTGAGAGTTGGTAATGTTTTAAAACGTAAGTGTTTTAAAACCTTTGAAGCAAAAGTCCCGTGAGGCCAGTTGAGGAGTCCTACTACCATTTACCCTGTCTGATTGTTCTTGGGGAAAAAACATAAGAGGCATATCAATAAAGAAAAACAGAGAATCAGTCCAATTATATAAGAGTCCCCAATTATATAATGAAAGACCTGCAGATTGGTTCTAACCAAAAAAGCAACAAATAAGCAAGAATTAGTCCAATTATATTAAGAGTCACTACACTCATTCTCACACACCATTTTAATATTTTAAACATTTACAAATTAAATAAAATTTTCAAACCTCTTTCCAAAATCAATGTTTTTCACTATAACTATATATAGTGAGGAAACAGTGTGGGAAAATGGGAAAACTGAGTTGTTTTCAAAAGGTTTGGTGAGAACTACCTTTCTTCCTTTTTGACCCAGTGATGCTGCAATTCAATGCCATTTTTCTAATTTAGCAAAGTGCAACTTAACGCATATCAAGCTTATTTATTTATATTTCCTTGGTTCTATTGCAGACGTTAGTTGACATTTCTGATACAATGCATGGGGATATCTATTTCTTGTAAAATCATATTACCATTGTAGAGCTGTGAAATTATTATAATTCTAGAATTATGACTCAGTTTGAATGCACTCCACTGTTTGTTCAATTTCTTTTATGATCCCTCCTTTATCAGAAAAAAAAAAAACCACTTAAAAGATTTTATTTAAGCATACAAATGTGGATATTTGTTAATGTGATTGTGTGTGTGTCTGTCACTTACTAATAACAACTCTTATCTGCATTTTCTCACACACGTGACTCTTTCTACCTTTATTCAATTGGTGTACAGATGATAAGCAATAGAGAAAACAAACGAGCAGAAAACCAAAATACTAGAAAAGAAAAGCTCGGTGGATATTTCTGGGATTCATCATCCATGGCTCTAACTCACTCTACTGGTCAGAAAATCCATCATTCAACTGAAACAAGAACACTAGAAGAGACCAGATCCACAAATTAACAAGTGTTAACTACTATATATGCCCAACCCAGCCCTCTTCTTTCTTCCTTTCTTATTTCCCCTTTCTCTGTGTATTTGGTAACATTTTGCAATAACAAACAAATTGGCAGATTTTGAGTATTGAAAGGAAAAAGCAAACCAAATAAGAGGAAAACCTGATGACGATGTAAGCAAACTCCTATTCGATGACCAGTGAACTCCGAAAGGGGAACGAAAGTGATGAAAACACGAACGAGAGAGATGAAAGCACGAACGAGAGTGATGAAAGCATGAACGAGAGTGATGAAAGCACGAACGAGAGTGATGAAAGCACGAACGAGAGTGATGAAAGCACGAACGATAGTGATGAAAGCATGAACAACTGATGAAATCACAAACGAGAGCACGAACGAGAGTGAAGAGAGTGATGAAAGCACGAAAGAAGTTAGGGCTTGCGATCTCAATGAGAGTGATGGAAAGAAGAGTGATGGACAATTAAAGATAATGAGACGTAATATCTTGAAATAAAGAGATATTATGACTGATTTTTCAAAATCAGTTATAATAAATTAACAAAATTTTTCACCCTCTCATATATTATAACAGCTTTCTATTACTACGTTATAAAACATACTACCGTGTTTTATATTATGACGGATATCTATAACTCTGTTATAATACGTTTTGAAATTATTTACAAATCTGCCACCGTATTACATATTATAACTGATTTTCAAAACTCTGTCATAATATCAACTTATTATGATTAGTGGTTTTCATCTGTCATAATAGGTCTGTCATAGAATGCTCTTTTTCCATTAGTGGGTGGTGAAAACTATGTCAACACCCAATTTCGTCCGGGTGATTGAATAATAGGACTTAATTTTTGTTTTTGTCTTATTTTATTTTCATTTTTTTTATTTTTTATTTTTCATTTTATTTGCATTTTAATTTATAGTTTTTATTTTACTTTCTATTATTCTCTTTTATGTTAATTTCTTTTTGTTGTTTTTTTTTATTTTTATTTTACTTTACTTTTTCCATTATGATTTTCCTTTTTCCTTTTTGATTTTATTTTTATTGATTATTTTAGTTTTGATTTTATATAAGAAAAAAAATGAAAAAAGAACGTAAAAGAAAAAAAAAGAAAAAAAAGGTTTGTTGTAAAAAAAATGGGAATAACAGATTACACATCATTTTTCCACCACTCTGCTATGCTTAACTCATAACCACCTCCAACAGCACGATCACTCAAAAATGCCATCACCCTCGATACACCTTATGACACAACAGAATTGTTGACCCAAGAGAATTGTTCACACACACGACACTACCCTTTTTGGCTCACCACATACATCATGCTTAAACACGGTAACANATAACAGAATCCATCATCTCTCTCGCCCTTGATCCCATTATCATCATCCACCCTTGATTAATTTCTTCCATCACAGAAATACAAAGAAAAAAAAGAAAAAAGGAAATCAAACCAACCGAATCATGATCCTTGCCACAATCACCCATCACGCACAATCTGGATTCTCCCATCACCACACTCGTAACAATCAGACTCACCAGATACACTCATTTTTTTCTCTCTATCACTCGACAGACACGGCTTCTCTAATCACTGATTCACTCAACAGAAACCTCTCANCAATTATCTCATCAGACATCTACAACACCTAACCATTTTTTTTTATCATCATCATTTCCAGAAAATAACAAAAGACAGAGCCATACACAACTTCTACCATCACCATTCCACCATCTTCATCAATACTACCAAACCCAAATACAATCAAAGCACAGAAACAGGTGGGAGTCAGCGGCGTCGTTTGGCTTTGCTGGCGGC
>NC_028351.1:23214085-23218875 GCF_000741045.1 Vigna radiata var. radiata | reverse complement strand
AAAAATTAAAATCAAATAAAAATATTTTGGAAAGATTTAAGCACACGTGCGACCGCTCGCGTAGGCCTTGTGCTGAAAATCTTTTCCCTTTTCTTTTAAAAAATTAAAAATCAAATAAAAATATTTTGGAAAGATTTAAGCACACGTGCGACCGCTCGCGTAGGCCTTGTGCTGAAAATCTTTTCCCTTTTCTAATAAAAATAATAAAAATCATAAGAAATCAAAATTTCCAAATAAAAATATTTTGAAAAGGTTTAAGCACACGTGCGACCGCTCGCGTAGGCCTTGTGCTGAAAATCTTTTCCCTTTCTTTCACAAAAGTTAAAAATCAATTAAAAATATTTTGAAAAGGTTTAAGCACACGTGCGACCGTTCGCGTAGGCCTTGTGCTAAAAACCTTCTCTCTCTTTATATAAAAATACAAAAAAATATAAAATCTTCAAAAAACTAAAAACATCTTCAAACAACAAATTTTCATGAAAGAACTACGTAACCCTGATTTCTCAGTATGACTGAGAATACGTAGGAGCAAGGTCAATCCTTGTCGGGCCCAAAAAACTAAAAAATATTTTTGTTTCTTTATATCGTTGTTCTTGGGATAGATAAACATTTTGCAAACCACATCTTTATGCGCGTATTTAATTAAAGGTACTGCCTTAAGGCAGGCGTTGTGGGGGTGCTAACACCTTCTCCACACGTAACCGACTCCCGAACCCAATCTTTGATTTTCGTGAACCGAGCCTTATCCTTTTTATGGTTTTTTCCATAGTTTTCCAGAATAAACTATGGTGGCGACTCCAAAACATTTTTTTTCAAATTAGTTATCCTTTTTTGGATCGTCGTCGTCCCGTCGCGATTTTTCGGTTGCGACAAACTATAATGAATAAGTTTCTTCTATTCGCAATAATTTTCGTTCAAAAGAACAAACTAGGCTTCCTCGATGGCACCACAACTAAGCCAACGGAAGGCACCCAAGAAGCACCCTTTTGGGTGTTGGTTAATTCCACCCTGGGATGGATTCATAACACTCTTGATCCAACTCTATGCTCTTTTGCTACACAACGACCCACAAATCCATGAGTTAAAGACTTTTTTGGGTGCTTGCAATCAACACGAGAAGTCCGTAGTAAATTACTATAACGAACTACGAAAGTTATGGGATGAACTTGCAGGCTATTCTACCGTTCCACCAAGCATTTGTGTCGTTGCTACTACCCTTGCTCTTGAGAATGAAAAAGTACATGCTTTCCTTATTGGTTTAGACTCCACTCTTTATGTAACTGATGTCTAGGGCCATGTTGGTTTCTATCGGAGATTTATTAAAGACTTTTCAAAGATTGCTAAACCATTAAGTAATTTGCTAGTTAAGGATACACCATTTGAGATGAGTTCTGAATGTTTGCAAGCTTTTGATGTCCTAAAGAAAAGCTTGATTTCTGCTCCAGTAATTGTAGCTCCAGATTGGAATAAAGACTTTGAACTTATATGTGATGCTAGTGACTATGCTATAGGTGTTGTGTTGGGTCAAAGAAGAGAAAAAGTATTTCATGCTATGTACTATGCTAGTAAAGTCTTAAATGAAGCCCAGTTGAATTATGCTACCACAGAGAAAGAATTCTTGGCTATAGTTTATGCACTAGAGAAATTTAGATCTTATCTCATTGGATCTAAAGTCATAATTTATACGGATCATGTAACTATAAAGTATTTATTAACAAAGTCAGACTCAAAGCCGCGGTTAATCAGGTGGGTGCTTTTGTTACAAGAGTTTGACATAGAGATTCGTGATAAAAAGGGAAGTGAGAATTTAATTGCTGATCACTTTTCTCGATTGGTTAACACTGAAGTAAAAAGCAAAGACAAGGAAGTCTGGGAGTCTTTTTTAGATGAAACGCTTTTGTACATTCAATAAAGGCCATGGTTTGCTGATATGGCTAATTTTAAAGTTGCGGGTGTTATTCCCGAAGAATTAAATTGGCAACAGAAAAAGAAGTTTTATTCTGATGCTAAGCACTTTATATGGGATGATCCGTATTTATTCAAAATTGGAGTAGATAATCTTTTGAGGAGATTTGTAACCAAGGAAGAGGCAGAAGGAATCCTTTGGCATTGTCATAATTCTCCTTATGGAGGACATTATAATGGGGAGCGAACAACTGCAAAAATTCTTCAGTCAGGATTTTATTGGCTTACTTTATTTAAAGACGCTCACAATCATGCTAGGAATTGTGATAAGTGCCAAAGGACATGAGCTATTTCAAGAAGGCATGAGATGTCGTTACAAGGTATTTTGGAAGTTGAAGTTTTTGATTGTTAGGGTATTGATTTTGTTGGGCCTTTTCCACCATCATTTAATAATGAATATATTTTGGTGGTTGTTGATTATGTGAGTAAATGGGTTAAAGCTATAGCATGTCCAAAGAATGATGCCAATACGGTGATTACATTCTTGAAAAGGCAAATCTTCTCACGCTTTGGAACCCCCAGGGTACTTATTAGTGATGGAGGGTCTCATTTTTGTAATGCTCAACTTGTTAAGGTACTTAGACATTATGGGGTGAAACATAAAGTGGCTGCACCTTATCACCCACAAACAAATGGTCAAGCTGAAGTTTCCAACAAGGAAATCAAGAGGATATTAGAGAAGAAAGTTGTTTTTTCACGAAAAGATTGGTCACGAAAATTAAATGATGCTCTTTGGGCATACAGGATAACTATGAAGACTTCCATGGGGTTATCACCTTTTCAGATGGTATATGGGAAAGCATGTCACTTGCCAGTAGAGATGGAACATAAGGCTTTGTGGGCTTTGAAATTTTCAAATTTTGATCCTCATGAAATTCAAAGCAAGCGAAGAAATCAGTTGTTAGAGCTTGAAGAAATGTAGTTACATGCATATGACTCATCTAGGAGCTATAAAGAGAAGGTGAAATTTTATCATGACAGAAAGCTGATAAAGAGAGTCTTCACTCCAGGAGAGCAGGTGCTATTATTTAATTCATGATTGAAGTTATTTCTTGGAAAGTTGAAATCAAAATGGTCGGGACCTTTTGTGATAAAGCATGTATACCCAAACGGAGCTGTGGAATTAGAGACTTCAGAAAAGGATGATCAGCAGAGGAGTTGGGTGGTAAATGGTCAGAGGCTCAAACATTATTTGGGAGGAGAAGTGGAGCAATTCTCCACGGTACTGATGTTGGTGGATCCATGAGGTTCGGGTCAAGCTCGTGACGTTAAACAAGCGCTTCTGGGAGGTAACCCAGGTTTTATTTTTCCCTTTTGTACTTTGAATTAGTAGTATAGGTTAAGTTTTATGTTTGTGTCTATGCTTGACTTGTACGCTAATTCTGACAATGGTTTAATTTTATTGCATGAT
Organism: Vigna radiata var. radiata; assembly: GCF_000741045.1. Classification (NCBI taxonomy): domain Eukaryota; kingdom Viridiplantae; phylum Streptophyta; class Magnoliopsida; order Fabales; family Fabaceae; genus Vigna; species Vigna radiata. Next base: position 23,215,499 of record NC_028351.1, on the reverse strand, counting down.
GAGTTATTTACTAATGATGATTGATTGTGGATTATGATTGAGAATGTGTGAATGCTGATATCCAGGTTAATGGTTCACTAACTATGTGAACAAATGAGTAAGTGGTTTGTGATTGTGATTTTGATGCTAAGCAGGATTCATGAATGAGAAGTGAGAAAACATGATTGTGTGAGGTATTGAGCTCCAGAGTTTTTATTGATGTATGCACTGTTCACAGGGAATCATGAATGATATTGACTTAATCTTGATAATTGATTGAATTGCATGTTTATGTCATATGATCAAGGCCATGCTTGGAAACCCTTACTTAGCCAAATTTTCACCCAAAGTATTTTAAATGATATACCCTTTTTGAACCTTGGCCTTAAACAGTATGAAAACCCTTGTTTGAATTGATTTACCTTGAGTTGGGTTGAGAATAATTGTATGTGTTGAAAAGTTTCAAGTTTGGGGTTGTATGGGGAAAGTGAAAGGCAAAAGAAAAAGAAAAGCGTTGAGTTCAAAAGTTGAAAAAGAAAAATGCATGAGAAAAAAAAAGAAAAGAAGAAAAGAGAAAAAGCATGTAAAGTGAACTCAATGTAAAAAGGAAAAAGGGAAGAAGTTGGGAATGAGTGAGATTGGTTAAAAAGAGAGTGTGCTTGAACTTTGAATGATGATCTAAACTCTCTTAACTCAAGTATTTTGTATTCCAGAAAAACCAATTTTTCTTAATAGCCCAGCCTTATTACAAGCCTTGGAAAAAGTCCTTGTGATGACGTTTGCATGTGAAGATTTTGATTGTTTTAGATGAATGACAATATTGTTTGATGTGACATGTGAACAATAAAGAGTAGAGTGACCTCCTAAACACTTGAGTGATTGAGTGAAACACTTGCTTGGTGAGAATTGTCAAATCCATGTTTACATCTATGCTTAGTTGATTGATCATTCATGAACAAAACATCTATTGGAAATAGATTGATTATGTGAATTGAATTGGATTGAAAGCATGCATGCATCTTTATAGGATTCCACTGAAATCTGAATTGTATAATAACTTGTTGTGAGAAAAAAGAATTTTGAAAAGTGTTGAATTGTTTGATGAAGAAGTGGAAAGCCAGGTTTTGTCTTGTTTGCTTGAGGACAAGCAAAGTTCTAAGTTTGGGGTTGTGATAACGGTCTAAAAACCATTATTTTCATACTTAAATTTGATATCAAAACACACCCTTTATGGCTTAGAATGAGCTTAAAATCAAGTAAAACACTTAGTTGAGTCTTGTGAGAGTAAAAAAGTGGTTTTAGAGATATTATGCTTGTTTTTACATTGTTTTGCAAGGTTTTAAGGTGAATTGAAGATGGAAGTAAAGTAAGGTGGACTTAGACCCGTGAAAGAGGAAGAAAAAGGATGAAAAGAAGGGTCAAGTGAGCCGTTGAG